>NC_141063.1:27547993-27805493 GCF_041138505.1 Cibotium barometz | reverse complement strand
AATTGATTATGCAAGGGCTTCAAGGCAAGAGGTGGTTATGATTCAAGTAGATATTGAAGAGGTGGTTATGATTCAAGTAGATATTGAAGAGGCTTATGATCATATTAGTTGGTCTTTTCTTTCACAACTTATGCAGGCTATGGGATTTGAACCTCACATGTCTTCTTTGATTTATACTATCAGCCAACATACAGTGGCTAGGCTTATGGTTAATGGTGGAGTAATTGATCACATTCATTTGACGAGATCGGTCAGGCATGGATGCCCACTTCGCCCTCTCTTGTTTGCAATTGTTACATATCTTATCTTGTATCGACTGGATAAGCTAGTGGAGGATGGTGAAGTTAAGGGGCTTACTCTCCCATTTAGGAAAAACCCTGAAAAAATCTAAAATCTTCAAAGAGAACCCTTGACTCAACATATAAACTCAATTAGAAATAAAGTGAGAATCCCCCTTGATGACTAAAATGCAAATGAATATCTTCTTGATGTCAATGTAGATCCTAATCTAGATGTAGCTCTCGGTATTTTTCATCCTTGATTTCATTGTGTAATGAAATCCTTGTAGGCAAAGATGGATCATTTTATCAATCTGTTCATGAAGCCTAACATGATGATGATGCATATCCCTTTCAAATGATTTAGCCTTATCAATGGCCAGTGTCTTGCCCTTGTACAATTGATTTATGAGTATGTTAGATGAGTTACATCTAGCATTCAAGCTCAAAAATCCCATTGTCGTGAACAATGCTAATGGAGATTTATAGCCAGTTTTGGATTAACAAATTGATCACTCAAATCAAGGGGAAAATCTGATTTGATGATTTACAGATGTTTAGCAACACTTGAATGTGAGATATGACCCATTAATGGCCCTAAAAACCTCAAATGATTAGCACTAATCAAGGTATTAGTGAAATTAATTTTTTGATAACTATGCAAAGGATACCCTAATTTATAGAGCATCGTCAGAGGGGAAAATCAATTGGCTTTTTCAAGATGAAGCTTTGGCAAGCTGTAGCAAACCCCCAATGGTATCTTCAACAACACAGGTGGAAGAGGCAAATTCAGAGGCAGGGGGAGTCAAAGAGGCCGTGGAAATTGGCAAAGGCAATATAATGATGCACGTGAATGCTATTATTGTGGTAAGCCTGGACATGTGCAGGCAAACTGATATAAGAAGTAGGCTGACATGCAAAATGGGAAAGTGCAGCAAAACAACTATGCATCCTCAAGCAGAAATAATGAGGACAATGAAAGGTTGTTTGTTATGCAGCATGTCGTGAATGCCATGTCTGAAAATGTTGAAGCATCACAAAAAGATGATGTGTGGTATGTGGATTCAGGTGCTTCAAACCACATGACAAGTCATGGGGAGTGGTTCAAGGAGATGAAAAACCTGGAAAGACCAGGTTTTGTGGAAACAGGAGATGACACTGCTCATCGAATTGCCCATGTTGGAGATGTGCCATTGTCTATGCAGGATGGCAAAGTGAAGTACCTTGCAGATGTACTTCACGTTCCGAACATAACAAAGAATCTGGTTTCAATTGGCCAGATGATTGAGCAGGGTTTGCAGGTTCGGTTTAACCCTGATGGTTGTTATGTTGAAGACTTTAAAGACAAGTGCAGGTTGGTTACAAAAGGCAACAGAGTGGGCAGAATGTTTACGTTGAATGTAGACATGCCTGAAATGAGTGCTGCGATGTTTGCAAATGGTTCAGGAATTGTTGCAGACACAGACATTTGGCATAAAAGAATTGGACATGTGAATGTGCAGCGAATGAAGTCTATGCAGACTAAAGGAATTGTGACAGGGCTGCCAAAGTTTAAAGTGGAAGGTATGCAGAGAATATGTGAAGCATGCCAATTTGGAAAGCAAACAAAGCATGTACTTCCACGTAATAGATATGTGAGCAGAAATGCACTAGATGTTGTGCATTCAGATGTATGGGGTCCTACGAAGACCATGTCTATGGGAGGTTGCAGATATTATGTGACATTTATTGATGACCACACAAGGAAAGTGTGGGTATATTTCATGAAGGAGAAGAGTTAGGTGTTCACTCACTTTCAGAATTTCAGGTTTTTGGTTGAAAAGCAAATAGGGAAATATGTAAAGTGCCTAAGGTCAGATGGAGGGGGAGAGTACTTCTCCAATGAGTTCTCTAAATTTTTGAAGAAGAATGGTATTCGGAGACAGTTTACATGCAGATACACTCCGCAGCAAAATGGAGTTGTTGTGAGTGGAAAAACAGGCACATTGCTGAGATTGCGTGAGCATTGATGGAAGAGAAGAATATGCCGCATAGCTATTGGGCTGAGGCTGTTTCTACAGCAGTATACATCATGAACAGGACTCCAACTGCAGCCATACATGATGTAACTCCAGAGGAGAGGTTTACTGGCAGAAAACCTGATTTGTCTCATCTGAAAGTCTTTGGATGTATTGCATATGTGCATGTGCCAGATGAGCTGAGAACTAAGCTGGATCCAAAAGCTGAAAAATGTGTGTTTATTGGATATTCCCTTGAGCAAAAGGGTTACAGGTGTTATAACCCTGCTACACGTGAGTTGAGGGTAAGCAGGGATGTTGTTTTTGATGAAATGAGCAGCTGGTATGCTGCTAAAAAAGAAGCTATTAGGGCTGATGTGAGTATAAGTGTGGTTGCACAGAATGCAGGTCAGAAATCACAGTCTTTGAGTGGACCAGGAGAGTCCTCATCTAGTGGGTCTGTTGATAGGCCATGGAGTGGCAGGCTGCGTCATAATACCAGTCCTGCAAATGTGATTAGTACATCATGTAAAGGAAAAGAGAAAGTGGTTGAGCCCCTTGGTATGCCTGACATTTTTGCAGGGCATTCTCATGTTGATGGAGAGTCTAGTGGCTCAGAGATGAGCCTTGATGAGGAGCTTGGGATCCAGCTATGAGAACACCTGGTGTAAAGAAGGCTATGGAAGCCATGAATGAAAAGTTGCGAAGATCTGGGAGAGTGAAAAATCCTGTGCAGAGATTTACTTATGATGGTTATGTGGCACATCACTATGCATATATGGCAAAAGTTGTGCAGGTTGTAGAGCCCAAATGCATTGATGAGGCTGTTGGAAATGTGTATTAGGAGAAAGCTATGGATGAGGAGATGAATGCACTATATGGAAATAAGACTTGGGATTTAGTGCAATTGCCTGAAGGCAAGAAAGCCATTGGATGCAAGTGGGTGTACAAAGTAAAACATAACAGTGATGGAAGCATAAACAGGTACAAGGCTAGATTGGTAGCCAAAGGATATGCGCAAACATATGGCATTGATTATGAGGAAACTTTCAGCCTAGTTGCCAAGATGGCAACAGTGAGAGTTGTGATAGCAGTGGCTGCGTCAAAGCAATGGTCTTTACATCAGATGGATGTAAAGAATGCATTCTTGCATGGGGATTTGCAAGAAGAGGTGTATATGTTGCAGCCACCTGGTTATGAGGATGTGGGTCACCCCGAGCATGTTTGCAGGTTGAAGAAAGCCTTGTATGGCTTAAAACAAGCACCAAGAGCAAGGTCTAACAAGATTTCTGAATATCTTGTCACTATTGGCTTTCATGTAGCCAATGTAGATTTCTCGCTGTATCTGAGACATGGTGATAGAGGAGTTGTGCTTGTTGTCATCTATGTAGATGACTTGATCATTACGGGGGACCATGATGCAGAGATCTTTGAAGTAAAGATCTTGCTTAGACAGAAGTCTGAGATGAAGGATCTGGGGGAGCTCAGATATTTCCTGGGCATTGAGGTGATTAGGTCACCACATGGTATTGGATTACTGCAGAGACAGTATGGCTTGGACATGTTGTCCAAGTATGGTATGACAGGCTGCAAGCCTATCTCAGTGCCATTGGATCAGAATGGCAAGTTGAGTGCAGATTCTGGAGAGATTCTGGAGGATCCTACTATGTATAGACGCATAGTAGGAAGCTTGATATACATGACGATCACCAGGCCAGATTTGAGCTATGCTGTTGGGTTGGTGAGTCAGTTTATGCAGGTTCCACAGAAACCGCATTTGGATGCATTGAGACGCATACTGAGGTATGTGAGGTCTACTTTGCATTGTGGACTATTCTATGAGACTGGGACAGAGATATGTGTACATGGGTACACAGATGCTGATTGGGCTGGTAGTATCTCAGATAGAAGATCTACCAGTGGATTCATGTTTTCTTTGGGGAGTGCTGCTGTGACTTGGAGCAGCAAGAAGCAGCCTACGGTTGCTCTATCCAGTACAGAGGCCGAGTACAGAGGAGCTGCTATGGCAGCATGTGAGGTAGCTTGGTTGAGAAAGCTACTTGCAGATTTGGGTCTATCAGTGGATAGACAAGTTGTCATTTTCTGTGACAACATTAGCAGTATACAGTTGGCCAGGAACCCAGTCTTTCATGCTCGTACGAAGCATATAGAGGTCCACTACCACTTCGTCAGAGAGAAGGTCTTGGTAGGAGACCTTGACCTTGTTTATGTCAGCACAGAGGATCAGGTAGCTGACATCTTCACCAAAGCATTGGGTACAGAGAAGCTCCGCAGATTCAGGGCTTTGCTTGGTGTACATGAGATATGGAGTTGAGCTCGAGGTGGAGTGTTGAGATATCAAGCTCGTCTAGTGAGGCGGTGGACACTGATGACCCGCCTGGGGGATAGGCCCCACATTTACACCACTGGCATGGTTGGTAAGATCATGGGTGATATGCGGCCAGTGGGATGACAGGCTGTGTGATAGCCATTCTAGAGACTGGCATAGTTATAGCGCTGATTTAGTTGGGTTCACACTATAGAGAACCCATGTATGTATTGGTTGAGTACCTTTCATATTATGTGTACTCTTATCTTTGTATATGGTGTGTTGAGTGTTGAGTGAAGAAGAAGAACATTTACAGCCTCTCACCTTGTGTGTTCTCTATTAGGGTTTTGTGAGTGTGTGTGTGCTTGCAAGAGCTCAAGCTCTCTTCCCCCCTGCATCTTTTCACACCAAGTATCAATAATACTCATACCTTGACCAAAATACACGTATGACTGAGTATATTACATTAATATTTTTCTGATATATGCATGTTTAGTCGTCATTCTAAAAAGAGAGCACATTAATATTTGATTGAACTTTTCCATAGATCTTTAAGAGAAGGAATTTATGCATGTTTAATGATTGTTATAAAAAGAGAGCACAATAGTATTTGACAAAACGTTTCCACAGACCCTTAGGAGAATCAACTTGGTAGGTAAGTTTCTAAAAGAGAGTGTAATAGCATTTGACAGAACTATTCCACAAATCCTTAATAGAAACAACGTAGTTGTATGAACCCTTTCTTTATTTTAAGTTTACAATGAAGCCACGCAGATGCCTCCTCTAACCACAAGCTATTAGTGATCCATTAGCATAGCCTTCTTCACATCATGAGGTGTCAACTTATTCCATACATTTGAAATCCCCACCCCTAGCCTAGGAATAGTACACATTATCAAAAGCCAGCCATAAGCCTTTCATATATGGGTAGAGATAGGCAATGGGCACCCACTTAAGTTGGGTGGCTAGGTAAAGACCACTTGTATATATACAACTTTTGATGATGTGAACCGGGAAACTCAAATCATTTTTAAGTACAAAGCTTTCTTCTTCTCTTGAGCTCTTACTTTATTGCTTGCTTTTGGTTGTAGGATGCATGCTTGTGTGTGTGATTGGAATGTAACGAGTTCACTACCTTGAGAAAGAGCCTCATCACTTTCATGTTTCTTGTTGGGAGGGTACTCAATCCACCATGGGAAACATATATGCTCCCAATCTAAAAAACCCTCATCCTTCCATGTATGAAGATACACGAAAGATGGACTCTCCTATGACAAGCATTCATTTGTCTCATTTGGGCATTGTATGAGTTGCCCACTCTCAATGAGATTATAGATCCACCTTTGAAACCCCACAAGACACATAATTATCTCATAAACCAATTATAAGAGTAAAAGTGACATAATGCATGTATGTTACACTTAAGATTTACCTTTACACCAAACGTCAAATGGTTTTTCAATTTCTAGCTATTTGTCCCCACCATAAGCCCACCATTCTTTAGTATGCAAAGGCTTGTTGGAAATGACGCATCCTCATGTCCTTGAAGTATGCCTTAGCACCCTCTTACAATGGCTCACCACCCCAATGTCTAGATCTTGGATAATCTCTAAAGCCCTCATACAAGCACGGTACAAATATGTCTCCTTCTTCATAAGGCATATTATCAGTTGGCATTCCCCAACTATCTCGCACTTCTTTAGGCCCTGATAAGATTTGTAATATATCCTTTTTCCTACACACTCAAAGTTTTTTTACATGCACTACAATAAATAAAGGCGAAAACAAGGATAAGAAACTATGTGAAAGTATAAGACATATACCTTATAGGACTAATTGTTGAAGCCGTTATCCATTGCAAGTTTTCCTTCTTCACCGCCTTGTTATTAATCCAATCAATGTTAAACAAGACTCAAAAGAAATCGGGGCCATTATTTGGATTAGTAATAGTAGCAATTTTGTATGCCATACTGATGAATCTCTGCACCAATCACGTAAAATCTTATCTAACCTCTTAGAGTTTTTCACTTACATAATCGAAAGATGATATTTCTATACATACCTTTTCCATTGCTCTTAAAGCAAGTGTGTTCTGCTTTTCATATTCTTCATCTCCAAGTATTTATTGATTAAGCACATAAGTTTTAGCCAATTAAGTCCTCATGAAAATCTTTGGTTACACAAAGCAAAACAAGCTTGGTGAGTCACCTCGTCCCAAGCAACTAAACTCGTACCTTGAAGAATAACTGGGCCATCATGCAAGCCAGATTGTTATACTAAGGCTTGACATGTGTATTTCTTATCTCTAGAATCATTTCTCTTTCAATTATTGATCATGTCTTTGGTGGGAGAGCTACCATTATACTCTCTTTATTTGCTAATCCAAACTTTTGGAACATATAGATCTCATGCCTAAGAGTGGAAGGTGCATGAGTGCAAGTAACAGCTCTCCCTCTTGACCACGGGCCACATCCAAAAACTTGCACCTAAATCTTACGTATCTTGATATCTCATTTGCATAAGCTCCACACAATCCATTAATGTTATAAAAAATTGAGGATAAATAGTATCAAGAAATTGCACTCTATAGTTCATAGAATGAAGACCTTAACACTTACCCTCATTTCATACAACACAACTAAGATTTGAGGTGATGATTACCATCCCATACCAAAAACTTTTTTCCTCTCAAATTTGACCACTCATCAGGGAGCTCTTCTTCAAACACAGTGTTGATTCTTGTCCACATTGGACCCACTGTTGCATATCATCATCCTTCACTTGAATAAAGCCCTCCCCAAGCCTTTTAAAACCAACAAGAAATGGTGCATTAGCCTCAATATGGCCGGCTCTATCAAATCTATCCACAAGAATGGTCACATCCACTTGTGATCTCCTAACAGCTTCATTCACAAACAAATGACACAATGAAATTAGAGGTGGATCGCTCTCCATCATAATGTAGAACTTTGACAGCAGTCTTGAAGAAGGCCAAGCTACATCTGTGCCTCGAGCCCATGAAGAATGAGAGGTGCTTGCTCTTGGTCTTTGTCTCTTTCGTTTTTTGCTACATTAGTAGCATTCTATGTTAACTCTAGTGCATCACTTAGCTCCACCACATCTTCTTGCACTTGAGAAGTGGTAGGGACTATTGCTAATTTCACTTGTGGAGTGTTAGGGATGGGGACTATTGCTGATTTGTCAACCCCCACGAAATGTTTCATATTGCTTCCTTACGATGCATTTTTTTAAAACATCCTCCAATGTGGCCCTCAAAGGCAGTTTTTGCTACACCCTTTAAATACTTTGAAACACAAGACTTTGAAGGCCCATGATGCATACTATCAAAGCCATCCATTTGAGTGTTGCCCATACAACACAAGGCAAAAAAAAGGGGGCAAACTAAGCCTTGCATTTATGGAAACTTGCTACACCCCACACTATCCAGTAAAAAATATAAATAAACATACATCAAAGCTTCCCATGCTTAACATCAGCATGATCCCTACAAAAGGTTCGCTTCATTATCTAACCATCTCAAAGCATAGGGTGGAATCTTTGACTTGTGCCAAATAATGTCATCCTATATTATCCATGGTGAATCTACATGAGCTTCTACAAGGCCACGAAAGTGTATTTCCACATATAAACCCATCTCACATTCAAGTCCATGTGCATCATACATAGCCAACACCTAGCTCATGGCCATTGCATCAAAGATGGAATGAATCTATGCATTACAAATCAATCTTTACATTACATAAGAAGTCTTGAAAAACTCCCTCTTCAAGCAAATAATTAGGAACCACCATCACACAATCAAACTATGGCCCATGCAAGTTAGATTCATCTACATAACTAAAAAATTCAATAATAATAGCATCTTCTTCATCACAACTTCCTTGATCATAAGCAACCAACAAACCTTACTCATGCTATCCATCATCTAGTGCTAAGAAAAAACCCCCAACATTTTGCTTTAAATTTTCTTGAGAAACCCATCATCTACTGCTAATTAAAACGCACCATACAACATAAGGTTAAAAAAAGGATAGACTACTCTTTGGAAGCTAGTGCATGCGCGCTGGCTTCCAAAGCACAGTTTGCACCTCCCCAAAGCACAGTCTGCCCCTTCTTTTTTCCTTGTGTTGTATGGAAACTTGCTAGCAAGTTTATCTTTTTTGTGTGATAAGAACGAGTTTAACTTTCGTGTGTGATGATTAGATAAGAGAAGCTTGTATGGTGAGTTGCTACATGCCATACCATTTCATAGAGTTGAGCTTGTACATTTGTGTGTGATGACTAACCTCTTTGTTATCACCAGAAGCATGCCATTTGATAGTGGCACAGTGAATGGAGTGCGACGGAGCTCAATGGAGTTCAAAGCGAGGGGTAGGTGACGGTAACTTTAGGGTTTACAGAGGCAAGCAATGGTAAAGTTTAGGGTTTAGAGAAAGAAATAGAAATGGCAAAGCGGGGGAAGAGATAGAGAGAAAGAAAGAGAGAGAAGAAGGGTGATTGTACATTGTGGGGAATTGATTTACCACTTTCACATCAAGTAAAGCTTAATACTTACACATGTCAAAAGTTTAGGTTGTCTCTGCTGAGGAGCTCACAAACACGCCAAGGACAAATCTTGCAGACTCTAAAGATGGGAGCTAGATGGCAGGAGAGGGTCATAAGAGAAAGATAGCATTATATGATGCATGTGTATCAGACATGGCCAACTCTCTATTGCAAAGTGTAAAAAAGCATGCATACATGCTGGGAAAGCATGTAGGATTTGGACATAATCTAGAGACATTGATGGCTAGGATTGCTAAAATAGGAATGTTCCTCGTGCACTCGAAGTGGCTCGGCTTGTGGAAGGAGGAGTTGGTGAAACTCCAATGTATCAGATAATCGAGTATTAGAAGATGATAGGGAAACTATGTATCGCAAAAGAAGGCCATCTCATGTGGTTAATGTGGAGGATAATAGTTCCCATCATCTCGAGTATAATTATGAAAATAAAATAGACAATCACGTGACCAACCAAGGAGAATCTATTTCATAGAGCAAGATACAACACTCCAACATGACACACCTACAACACAACTCTGATGTGGATGGAAGGTGTGGAGGGAAATTAGGAGGACACCTTTAAATAGTAAGGTAAAATGCCTTAGGTGAATGTCCATGTTTTTTCAGAGAGAAATCACCTAGGACTAGGAGGTACGAGGCACAACTCAGGTGGTTTTACCCCAATGATGTAGTACCCAGATAGTAATATCTCACCCATACCAATTTTACCTTATATTTGGCCCATTGAGGAGGGAACAAAATTGACTCAGGAAGAGGCAAATACATTGGTCCGTGCTGGATTTAGGTTAGCCACAACAAATGGCATAGCTCGTGAAATGTTATGCATCCTGGGATGGAAACATCATAGATGAAGGCACATGGGAAGGTATTGCTAGTGTTGCATCAAAGACTCCTGTGTGAGTGAATTCAACAAGATGGGCATAGACTCAATTGGGAGAAGTTGAGTTTGCATGAAATGGCGAACATGCATTGCAATAAGAGTAGAAAAGAGAATAGATTCTGCATTAATAATGGACCGAATAGTACTGATTGAAAAGGTTGTTAATTAGTATGAGTATGAGATATTTAAGATAGAAGCAGATGGACTAGATCGTAAGTCTTATGAAGTACATATACAGTCTCAACCTTGGTGTACATGCCCAGATTTTTAGAAACGTGTACAAGGGAAAAAGTCTTACTTATCAAAATGAAAACATGGTTATATACTAGCCAAAGATACCCAATCATAATGTGAGGAGGGAGGCTCTCTCATGTCCATGGACCGATCTATGATATGGCTCTTGGGTCATGACTCTATCGCGTCGAGGGGCCTATCCATGATTATATGCTTGGTGGAAAAGAGAAAATTTACTCATGGCACTTACGTTGATGGTTGGATAATTTTTTGGCACTTATGATTGCATAGTTTTTTGGATAATGTAGAGTTGATATTGTGACACCTAAATTTGAACATTTTTTTTGGATAACATAAGTCTTGTTATTATGTTTTTGATTATGCAGATCTCTCCACTTGCCATTGCCATGTTTTTTCAATATGAAAATAATATATTTACTTCAAATGTACCATGCTATTAATAATTTTTTGGATAACATAAGCCTTGTTATTAGGTTTTTGATTATGTAGATCTAAATATCCATTTACCATTGCCGTGTTTTTTCAGTATGCAAAAATATATTCGCTTCAAAGGTGCTAGTTGTTAAATAATGTTTCTTGAATCAATATCCTACTAAAATATTTGGAAGAAAATCACGAGGCCTTCCTCAAAAGCTTGCTATAGATGCTCTAAAAAGCTCGCGTTGAAAAGCTTGCAAAAATTTTCCGTTTCTAAGCACCCCCATCATGTTAAAAATCATGACATTGGAGTGTTGCTAAGCACCCCTATCATGTTTAAAAACTCGAAAAACATTTAGGAAAAACCTTGAAAAAATCTAAAATCTTCAAAGAGAACCCTTGACTCAACTTGCAAAAAATTCCTTGTTTCTAAGCACCCCTATCATGTTAAAAATCATGACATTGGAGTGTTGCTAAGCACCCCTATCATGTTTAAAAACCCGAAAAACATTTAGAAAAAACCTTGAAAAAATCTAAAATCTTCAAAGAGAACCCTTGACTCAGCTTGCAAAAATTCCCTGTTTCTAAGCACCCCTATCATGTTAAAAATCATGACATTGGAGTGTTGCTAAGCACCCCTATCATGTTTAAAAACCCGAAAAACATTTAGCAAAAACCCTAAAAAAATCTAAAATCTTCAAAGAGAACCCTTGACTCAACATATAAACTCAATTAGAAATAAAGTGAGAATCCCCCTTGATGACTAAAATGCAAATGAATATCTTCTTGATGTCAATGTAGATCCTGATCTAGATGTAGCTCTCGGTATTTTTCATCCTTGATTTCATTGTGTAATGAAATCCTTGTAGGCAAAGATGGATCATTTTATCAATCTGTTCATGAAGCCTAACATGATGATGATGCATATCCCTTTCAAATGATTTAGCCTTATCAATGGCCAGTGTCTTGCCCTTGTACAATATAGCCAATTTTGGATTAACAAATTGATCACTCAAATTAAGGGGAAAATCTGATTTGATGATTTACAGATAATTAGCAACACTTGAATGTGAGATATGACCCATTAATGGCCCTAAAAACCTCAAATGATTAGCACTAATCAAGGTATTAGTGAAATTAATTTTTTGATAACTATGCAAAGGATACCCTAATTTATAGAGCATCGTCAGAGGGGAAAATCAATTGGCTTTTTCAAGATGAAGCTTTGGCAAGCTGTAGCAAATCTTCGAACCCTTAATGGTAGAGCACCTTGATTGTAGAGCACTGTTGGAGGGGAAAATCAAGGGGCTTTTTCAAGGTCGAGGGGCCTATCCATGATTTTGTGCTTGGTGGAAAAGAGAAAATCTACTCATGACACTTGCGCTTCTAGTTGGATAATTTTTTGGCACTTATGATTACATAGTTTTTTTGGATAATGTAGAGCTGATATTAAGACACTTATAGCTGAATATTTTTTTTGGATAACATAAGCCTTGTTATTATGTTTTTGATTATGTAGATCTATCCACTTGCCATGTTTTTGATTATGTAGATCTGTCCACTGCCATGTTTTTTCAATACAAAAATCTTATATTTACTTCAAATGTACCATGGTATTAATAATTTTTTGGATAACATAAGCCTTGTTATTAGGTTTTTTATTATGTAGATCTAGATATCCAATTGCCATTGCCATGTTTTTTCAATATGCAAAAATATATTCACTTCAAAGGTGCCATGGTGTTAAATTATGTTTCTTGAATCGAGGTATCCTACTAAAATATTTGGAAGAAAAACATGAGGCCTTCCTCAAAAGCTTTCTAGATGCTCTGAAAATCTCACGTTGAAAAGCTCGCAAAAATTCCCTATTTCTAGCACCCCTATCATGTTAAAAATCATGACATTAGAGTGTTTCAAGCACCCCTATCATGTTTAAAATCATGACATTGGAGTGTTTCAAGCACCCCTATAATGTTAAAAATCATGACATTGGAGTGTTTCAAGCACCCTTGTCATGTTTAAAAACCCAAAAAACATTAAGAAAAACCCTTAAAAAATCTAAAATCCTCAAAGAGAACCCTTGACTCAACATATGAACTGAATTAGAAACAAAGGGAGAATCCCCCTCGATGATGACTAAAATGTGGATGAAGATCTTCTTGATGTCAATGTAGATCCTAATCTAGATAGTTCTCGGTCTTCTTCATCTTTGATTTCATTTGTAATGAAATCCTTGTAAGTAAAGATGGATGATTTTATCAATGTGTTCATGAAGCCTAACATGATGATGATGCATATCACTTTCAGATGATAATGCATTAAATATGCTTAAGTGGATCTTAGCCTTATCAATGGCCAGTGTTTTGCCCTTGTACAATTGATTTATAAGTATCTTAGATGACTTACATGAAGCATTAAAGCTCAAAAATCCCATTGTCGTGAGCAATGCTAAGAGAGATTTATACCCAATTTTGGAGTAACAAATTGATCACTCAAATCAAGGGGAAAATCTGATTTGATGCTTTACAAAGGTTTAGCAACACTTGAATGTGAGATATAACCCATTAATGGTCCTAAAGACCTCAAATGATTTAGCACCAATTAAGATATTAGTGAAAGTAATTTTTTAATATCTATGCAGAGGATACCTTGATCTATAAAGCATCGTTAGAGGGGAAAATCGAGGGGCTTTTTTAAGATGAAACTTTGGCAAGCTGTAGCAAATCCCCAATGGTAGCGCTGAACCCTTAATGGTAGAGCACCTTGATTTGTAGAGCACCGTTGGAGGGGAAAATCAAGGGGCTTATTCAAGATGAAGCTTTGGCAAGTTGTAGCAAGGCTGGAACGGCTCATACATGCATTAAAAAAAAACCAATGTTGTAGCCATGTTTTCCATCATTGAAAACCCTTGTGAAGGTGACGAATTGAGTCAAAATGCATAGATCCAACCGCTATTGCATTTCCCCCAAAAAAAGTAACGTTTTGTTAATGGCTTGTTGTTGCTGGCAATGTTGTGCGTGAATTCGTGGAATTGAATCTGCTAGGAGTTGTGCCTATGCGGAGCTCGGAAGAGGCCCTAAAGATTTGTCTTGAGCTTTAGTTGCTCCTATGAGGAGCAATCAAAGATCCACTGATTATGGGAAAAGCTGCATTTTTATATAAGGAAGAGAAAAAAACTCAAAAAATAGTTCAATAAAGAGATTACTAGATCAATCATTGGATGGCTATGTGAGGAGCAATCTAAGCTTTATTAAGCATGGGTTTGAGGTGATCACCTAAATGGGGAAAAAATATTAACTATTAATCATGATTAGTTTAAACGATAACCTAAAGCTAATTAAGTTGAAGAAGAGTAGAGTAGATGATAAGCATAAACACTGAGAATCATGGTTGCAAATCATAGGTATTCAATCATAGAGCTATGGAGGATCAAATCTCTCCATGATTGAGGAGTGTGAAGAAAAGTGAGAAGAGGAATCTTAAGCTCAAAATGAAGTGAAAATTGGGAAAATACAAGATGATTGTATTATGATTGAGATGAATGAACCACCAAGTACAATACCCTTTTATAGGCACCAAACCCTATCTTTTGACTCTAACTAAGAGGTATTTCACACTTAAAGTGTTCACACCAAGCTGGCTATAGACCTAATGAACCATATGCTCATATCCCAAATGTCACATGATATTTTGGTGCATTTCTAACATTCTCTAAGTTTTTTCTCAATTCTAGACTTAGAATTTTTTTTGGCTTTTTTCCCAAAAAGAAGCTGCAAAAGGCTTTTAACTTAAACTTTATAGGTGGCCTTCTTGGAGTGATATGCACATTGGATATTCTTCAACCCAACTTGTTCGTGAATATTTGCTAATTTTAGAAAGAAATGCTAAAAGTAACTAGTAACCCAACTATGTCAGAATAGGACCAAATTTGGTGTGTAGGTGGTCTGAGGTTTCGTGAACACATATGTATGCTTAGAATTTGATATGGGTCCAATGTGAGATCCCTGTCCCCACCGCGCAATGGATTCGGGGTACTCGATTAGATTCGCCTAAGCCTACTCTACATCTCCCATGAAGAAATCTTTGAGTGATATGCCCTCTACAAGTTGCTGGAAGGCCTCCAATGGCTGGGGATTGAGCTCCACACACAAGGGAAGATAAGAAAAAATGAAGATTTTTGACCTATTCTACACCACAAGTGGTTCTAATCAACTAAGCTCTAGATACCATGTTGAGAAAACGTGGTGCTCATGCTAGATCAAGTGTGTGGAGAGGAGAGACTCACAAAATACAAGAACAATATCTTGCTTATTAAGTTGTTTATGA
Source organism: Cibotium barometz (assembly GCF_041138505.1). NCBI lineage: Eukaryota > Viridiplantae > Streptophyta > Polypodiopsida > Cyatheales > Cibotiaceae > Cibotium > Cibotium barometz. The sequence continues at coordinate 27,790,427 of NC_141063.1, read as the reverse complement.
ATACAACTAGGCTTGCTCAATACAAAATGCCTCATAGCTCCACCTTTAAATAGGTGAGCTAGTGGACCTTAAGTCCATTCACACTCACACCCTTCTCTTCCCCTTCTACATAACCTTAGTCCCTTAATAAGTGTTGGAGCTTTATCAAAATGAAAAACATGTTTATACACTAGCCAAAGATACCCAATCTCATAATAGGGAGGCTCTCTCCTGTCCATGGACCTATCTATGATATGGCTCTTGGGTCATGACTCTATCGCATCAAGGGCCTATCCGTGATTTTGTGCTTGGTGGAAAAGAGAAAATCTACTCATGACACTTACGCTTATGGTTGGATAATTTTTTTGGTACTTATGGTTGCATAGTTTTTGGGATAATGTAGAGCTGATATTGTAACAGTTATAGTTGAATATTTTTTTGGGATAACATAAGCCGCCTTGTTATTATGTTTTTGATTATGTAGATCTGTCCACTTGCCGTTGCCATGTTTTTTCAATACAAAAATAATATATTTACTTCAAATGTACCATGGTATTAATAAAATTTTGGATAACATAAGCCTTGTTATTAGGTTCTTTATTATGTAGATCTAGATATCTAATTGCCATTGTCATGTTTTTTCAATATGTAAAAATATATTCGCTTCAAAGGTGCCATGGTGTTAAATAATGTTTCTTTAATCGAGGTATTCTACTTAAATATTTGGAAGATAAGCATGAGGCCTTCTGCAAAAGCTCGTTAGATCCTCTAAAAAGCTTGCATTGAAAAGCTCTAAAAAATTCCCTATTTCTAAGCACCCCTATCATGTTAAAGATCATGACATTGGAGTGTTGTCAAGCACCCCTATCATGTTAAAAAACCCAAAAAACATTAACAAAAACCTTGAAAAAATCTAAAATCCTCAAAGAGAACCCTTAAATCAACATATAAGCTAAATTAGAAATAAAGGGAGAATCCCCCTCGATAACTAAAATGCGAATGAAGAGCTTCTTGATGTCAATGTAGATCCTGATCTAGATGTAGCTCTGGGTCTTCTTCATCCTTGATTTCATTGTGTAATGAAATCCATGTAGGAAAAGATGGACCATTTTATCAATGTGTTCATGAAGCCCAACATGATGCTGATGCATATCCCTTTCAGATGATAGTGAGTCTTAGCCTTATCAATGGCCAGTGTCTTGCCCTTGTACAATTGATTTATGAGCATGTTAGATGAGTTACATAAAGCATTCAAGCTCAAAAATCCCATTGTCCTATGAACAATGCTAATAGAGATTTATACCCAGCCTTGGATTAACAAATCGATCACTCAAATCAAGGGGGAATTTTGATTTAATGCTTTACAGAGGTTTAACAAAACTTGAATGTGATATATGACCCATTAATGGCTCTAAAAACCTCTAATGATATATGACCCATTAATGGCTCTAAAAACCTTTAATGATTAGTACTAGTCAAGGTATTAGTGAAAGCAATTTTTTGATATAATTGTGTAGAGGATACCCTGATCTATAGAACATTGCCGAAGGGGAAGATCAAGGGGCCTTTTCCAGATGAAGCTTTGGCAAGCTGTAGCAAATCCCCAATGGTAGCATTGGACCCTCAATGGTAGAGAACCTTGATTTATAGAGCAGTGTTGGGACAAAGCAAGGGACTTTTTCAAGATGAAGCTTTGGCAAGTTGTAGCAAGTACCCAATGGTAGGGTTGAACCCTCAATGGTCCATAAATACTAGGATTAATGTTGATTAATCACCTCACTGATTAATAAAGGTCGACATGGTGTGTAAAATTGAAGCCCTCTCACAAATCGTCTTCAAAAAAGCTTCAAGAGGCACTGAGTTAACATGAGTTTAGAATCACAACTATGTCAGTTTAGGACCAAATTTGTTGGTGTGCAGGTGGTTTGAGGTGTCGTGAAAACATGTGTATGCTTAGAATTTCATATCGGTCCAAGGCGGAGGAATTAGAAGCAGGCATGGAAACCTGGCTATGTAAGATTCCTCCCCCAGCCTTCGAGGTATACAAGAGTAAGAATTTCCCTTTCTGATCTTATAATTATTCCCTCTCTAAAATAAAAGAAAGATTCTGTTTAAAAAGGGAAGACACTTTCCCCAGAATACTTTCTCAGGAGCCCACCTGTTTTAAGGATTCAGAACAATGAGTTCAGAAGAAGTGAGAACCGGTGTTTTGGATGCCAAGGTTTTGGTCATCAGTTAAAAGACTGCCCGACTCCTGCCATGACAAGGGCACAGGGAAGTCAAGAACCCAAATTCAGAACCAGTCAAATGCTTGACGACATGGAGCAACAGACGCAAGCAATTCATAAAGATATAAACGTTGCCCAGGATCGACAGAAACAATATACAGATAAGAAGAGGACAGTCAGAGAATTCAAAGAAGCAGTTATGGTCTTCATTTGAATACGGACCAAAAGAATTTCTTTATCTCTAGGGGAGTATAAGTAGTTATCCCCCAGATATTGTGGACCAAAGAAAGTAGGTGACTTAGCCTACGAACTTCTTTTATCTCCTCATCTCAAAGTTCTTAATGTCTCCTATAGAAATATGTGCCAAAACCAAATCATGGAAAGATGGTAAAACTTCAGTGGTGGTGGCAAGATACCGTTGGCTTCTAGGTTACGCTAGCTCCTTCCTTTATATAAGTCGTAACTTTTACTTGTCACTCACAGTAATCTTACTTCCATCGATCTCCTTTCTTTCTTAATCTCCTTCATGGCTTGGCAACAGGAATTAGTTTTATCCATGATGATTTCTCACCTTCAAGATGCAAGCGAGTTTGTGAAGAAGGATTCTATAGAACTGTATGAGCGCTCACTTTTCCCTCACTTGGGAACTTCTGTAGCTCAGACCAAATGGCGGACCTATCAAGACATAACTAGGGTAACACTGTGGGGTCAACAGCACTTTCGCAACAACAATGTCCGCTTGGCTATGGTTATTGAAGCTTTGGGTTTGGGTCCCCGATACTATTGCGTGATGAGATTAAGGCATATTGGGTTTTCTGAGCGGCTCTTCTTACTGGCGTGTTTTCTTCCTCATCAGAAGATATGCCTTTACCCCGTTTTTGGCTTGCCTCTCTCAGAGGTCCTTTTGTTAGATCACATCATACCACTGAGGTAGGTGCAGCAATAACCAGCCGAATTATTCCCATAGATGAGTTACCTTATACGTGCGGCGCAGCTTGTGAGTGCTGCTTTTGTGACCATATGATGGACGAGCTTATGGAAGTGTAAAAAGTTCTATCTTACTGTATATGTTCCAAGAATGAATAAAGTTGAAATCTTGTTCTTGTCTTGAGTCTTGCTCTCTTTGAGACTTTTCTTGGTGGTTAATCTTAATCAAAAAATTTTCTCTCAGTCTCATATTCGTGTATCTTACGAAATTATCCCCAGTTTGCGAGATGAGGGCATCTCGCGTTTTTCAAGTGGGAGAGAATGTAAGATTCCTCCCCAGCCTCTCAAGATGTCCAGCATCTTCCCCTGTAATCAATCCTCTCTTCAGAAATATAAAAGATCTTGTCTCTGCCTATTTTGACATAGAGAGAGAAAATATTCTAGAGAGAGAATATTCAGATTTTGAATATTTTTAGATAATGTAAGATTCCTCCCCCAGCCTTCGAGGTATACAGGAGTAAGAATCTCCCTTTCTGATCTTATAATTATTCCCTCTCTAAAATAAAAGATAGATTCTGTTTAAAAAGGGAAGACACTTTCCCCAGAATACTTTCTCAGGAGCCTACCTGTTTTAAGGATTCAAAACAATGAGTTCAGAAGAAGTGAGAACTGGTGTTTTGGATGCCAAGGTTTTGGTCATCAGTTAAAAGACTGCCCGACTCCTGCCATGACAAGGGCACAGGGAAGTCAAGAACCTAAATTCAGAGACCAATTCCTTTCATACCAATCTAATCATGGTCCGTCTCTCGGACAAGATTGCTTAACTCCATTAACTAGGTCCGACCCATTGATTAGGGTCGAGATGACCAGTCAAATGCTTGACGACATGGAGCAACAGACGCAGGCAATTCATAAAGATATAAACGCTGCCCAGGATCGACAGAAACAATATACAGATAAGAAGAGGACAGTCAGAGAATTCAAAGAAGCAGTTATGGTCTTCATTTGAATATGGACCAAAAGAATTTCTTTATCTCTAGGGGAGTATAAGTAGTTATCCCCCAGATATTGTGGACCAAAGAAAGTAGGTGACTTAGCCTACGAACTTCTTTTATCTCCTCATCTCAAAGTTCTTAATGTCTCCTAGAGAAATATGTGCCAAAACCAAATCATGGAAAGACGGTAAAACTTCAGTGGTGGCAAGATACCATTGGCTTCTAGGTTACGCTAGCTCCTTCCTTTATATAAGTCGTAACTTTTACTTGTCGCTCACAGTAATCTTACTTCCATCGATCTCCTTTCTTTCTTAATCTCCTTCATGGCTTGGCAACATGAATTAGTTTTATCCATGATGATTTCTCACCTTCAAGACGCAAGCGAGTCTGTGAAGAAGGATTTTATAGAACTGTATGAGCGCTCACTTTTCCCTCACTTGGAAACTTCTGTAGCTCAGACCAAATGGCGGACCTATCAAGACATAACTAGGGTAACACCGTGGGGTCAGCAGCACTTTCGCAACAATGTCCGCTTGGCTATGGTTATTGAAGCTTTGGGTTTGGGTCCCCGATACTATTGCGTGATGAGATCAAGGCATATTGGGTTTTTTGAGCGGCTCTTCTTACTGGCGTGTTTTCTTCCTCATCAGAAGATATGCCTTTACCCCGTTTTTGGCTTGCCTCTCAGAGGTCCTTTTGTTAGATCACCTCATACCACTGAGGTAGGTGCGACAATAACTAGCCGAATTATTCCCATAGATGAGTTACCTTATACGTGCGCAGCTTGTGAGTGCTGCTTTTGTGACCATATGATGGACGGGCTTATGAAAGTGTAAAAAGTTCTTCTATCTTACTGTATATGTTCCAAGAATGAATAAAGTTGAAATCTTGTTCTTGTCTTGAGTCTTGCTCTCTTTGAGACTTTTCTTGGTGGTTAATCTTAATTAAAAAAATTTCTATCTAAAAATATTCAAAATCTGAATATTCTCTCTCTAGAATATTTTCTCTCTCTATGTCAAAATAGGCAGAGACAAGATCTTTTATATTTCTGAAGAGGGGATTGATTACAGGGGAAGATGCTGGACATCTTGAGAGGCTGGGGAGGAATCTTACATTCTCAGCCTCTACACACATTGCACATGGATCGCATATCCGGAGCTCCCCACGAAGATGTATTGAAAAATGCGAGATGCCCTCTTTGGGGGCCTCTACCGTGAACAAAGAATCAAGCAATTTGTAAGGTAAATGGTGAATTTTGATCTTTTCTATAATTTCTCAATGCTTCTCTCTTCTCAACCCCTCTCAAGCTTGAGAAGCTTAATTGGAATGGTTTTTGAATGCTATTGAAGTTAATTGATGAATGGTAGTGAAGAGTTACATAATTTGATAAATGCTATTGAAGTTAATTGATTAATGATAGTTAAGAATTACATAAATTTCTATTTATGCTTAATACAAATGGTTTTTATGTAATTTCTCTCTCTCACTCAAGAATGGGTCATACTCATGACCCATTCTCAATCCAAATGAAGCTTTTCATAAAGCTTTTCCTTAATCCAAGATTAATCTATGGTTGAGGCCAAATTAATGGCTTTTTTATGCTTTTAGTTTATGTATTTCATGAATATTGATGATTCAATCCATTATGGATTAATGATCCAATTAGAGATCATTCTGATTATTTTCTTAATGATAAGCTTTATCCCTTAGAAAAATTGAGATTTATCAGTCATAGCAGCGGAGTTATGGCAAAATTTTTATAAAAATTACGCATAAAATAATTTCATTCAAAGCATGAAAAGAGAACTTCCTACCATATTCTAGGAATTATCATCTTAGATTAATTGAAAGATATTCATTGTAATCCTAGAGAAATTGATTTTTATATTATGCATAATTGATTCTCATGCATAGAGGTATGCATAAAAGATTATTATTTTAGCATAAAAGTGTTACTTTTATCATATTTGAATTTCATGCATAGAGGTATGCATAAAAGTTGATTATTTTATTATAAAAGTGTTACTTTTATCGTATTTGAATTTCATGCATAGAGGTATGCATAAAAGTTGATTATTTTATTATAAAAGTGTTACTTTTATCGTATTTGAATTTCATGCATAGAGGTATGCATAAAAGTTGATTATTTTATTATAAAAGTGTCACTTTTATCGTATTTGAATTTCATGCATAGAGGTATGCATAAAAGTTGATTATTTTATTATAAAAGTGTTATGTTTATCACAATTGAATTTCATGCATAGAAGTATGCATAAAAGTTGATTATTTTATTATAAAAGTGTTACTTTTATCATATTTGGATTTCATGCATAGAGATATGCATAAAAGATATTCTTTTTATACTAAAAGTGTGATTTTCATCATAAATGGATTTTATGCATAACTTAGATACATAAGAGAAATTCTTTTATTCTAAAAGTGTAATTCCTACCAAATTGAATTTATGCATAAGAAGATGCATAAAAGATTGATTTTTAATTCAAAAGTGTCATTCTCATCTAAATTGAATTTATGCATAGGAAAATGCATAAAAGATTGAAATTAATTCAAAAGTGTCATTTTCATTTAAAATGAATTTATGCATAGGAAGATGCATAAAAGATTGATTTTACTTCGAAAGTATTAATGTTCTTAAATAGAATTTATGCATAAATAAATGTGTAAAGAAATCTTATATCAAATATAAGAATTCTCTTGTATTCTATAAATAGATATGAGATGTGATAGGATGTGATAAGAGGTGTATAAGATGTGATAAGAGGTGATAAGATACTTATGAAATAAGTTAGGAGGTGATAAGATGAATTAAGATGTGATAAGATGTGTATGGGATGAGGTAAGAAGTGTATGTGATAGGATAAGATGTATATGGGTTGTGATAGGGCGAGAATGGATGTGATGTAAAATATTAGATGTGAAGGCATATGGGGTTATATGAATGGGAATGTGAAAATGGATGTATGTATGTGGATGTGTGGATGTGGAGATGGGAGTGGGGATGTATGAATGTGAAAATGGATGTATGCATGAAGATGTATATGCATAGATGTGAATGTGGATGTAGATGTAGATGTATAGATGTGAATGGGAATGTGGATGTGGATGTATGTGAATGTGGATGTAGATGTGGATGTATGTGAATGTGGATGTAGCTGTGGATGTATAGATGTGAATGTGGAATGTGGATGTGGATGTATGAATGAGGACGTGATAGTGGATGTATGCATGTGGATGTGGATGTATGGATGTGGATATGGATGTGTATGTATGAATGTGGATATGGGATGTGGATGTATAAATGAGGATGTGAAAATGGAGGTAAGCATGTAGATGTGGATGTATGGATGTGAATGTGGATGTGGATGTGGATGTATGGATGTGGATATGGATGTGTATGTATGAATGTGGATATGGGATGTGGATGTATAAATGAGGATGTAAAAATGGATGTATGCATGTAGATGTGGATGTATGGATGTGAATGTGAATGTGTATGTGAATTAATGTGTCGTCGATATGAGGAAATGGATGAGAATGAGTACACATTGAATGGAATGTGGAATAAGTAATGTGGACTAAGGAGGGATAATGTGGAAAGACGAGAGTTCGATTTAGAAACTGTATTTTGTGACTGTTTGTAAATGACTGTCTTATGTCAAGAATGCTGGGGAAGCATTTTGACCGTCTTGTGGATTAAGGTCATGAAGACCTAACTGTTAAAGTTGCAACTGCTGATGGAGAGTCAATGGAGGACGTCTCGCGTAGCAAGGTCGACCGAGGTCTTGACTAGCCTCGGTTTGATTTAAATGGTGAGCTTCCGGAAACCAATGAAAACCATACCTAGCCTTTTTAACAAACCACTTGAACCATGAGAGAACCTCAAAGGAAGAAAACTTAAAAGCTCAATTATTAACGTGAAAAACTAGTCAAAGTTCATGGCTTCAAAAAATCAGCTTAGCAACATGAACTTTAAAAGTTTTTTCGACGTGAAAAAGCACTTAGATGTTCACGAAGCATGAATATCTCAAGTTTTTCACACCTAAAAAAGCGCTTCAATTCCATCAACTAAGGTGATCACAAGCTTCCATGTGCAATGCTTAAAGAAATCCTACATCTAGTCAGAATCATAAATTAACAAGATTGTTTTGCCAAAATATCTCAAGATATTTATGACATGAATATCTCAAGATATTCACGACATGAATATCTTAAGAAATTCACGTCATGAAAAACTAGTTTTGTTTTTCACGTGTCAAAAAAAATGTTCACGATGAATGGCACTTTTCACATTAAGCTCAGATTCTTTAACACATAAGCAAACCATGTTAGCATATTTGTTCCTTAAGATGGTGATGTTTTTCAGACATGAATATCTTGAAAACCAATCTGGTTTTTTCACACCAGAGGAGGGAACCCTTTCAGATCATTATACAGGCATATAGATCACTTGAATGCACGCGTGTGCACGCGCACACAAACACAAGGAAGGAAAAAAAGAAAAGGGAAAAAAAAAGAAGAAGAAAAAAGAGATTGATCATTTACTAGCCATGCTTCATTCATATTGCCCAAGTCATACACCAAAGAGAATCAAGTTACATAGGTGCAATAGCTTCTGTTATGCCTATGTTAAGAGGTCTTGAGTTAGTAATAGGTTTGATTTGTAAATCAAGCTTCACATTATTAATTATCAAAGGACCTAATAAAAGATAATCACTTTTATCTTGCTCTTAAATATTGGTATCAAAGCAAGGCATGAACCCCCCCAAAAAAGGATAATTTTTTGATGAGGAAAGAAGTTTGTGCTGTGTTTCAAACAGCATGTTGTAGTTTTCAGTATTGTTCACAGATAGCAGTATATCAAAGATGTCCTTCGCGAGACGATACATTTTTATGTTTTTTGCATAAAAGCATGGGCTAAACCGAGTTTCCATTAAAGACAAAATCTCTACTCAACAAAATCTACCTTGTGGCCAAATAGCAAAGTTGAGATCATTTTCCAAATGGGAGGCCACCCCACCGGTTCTTACAAACAAGTTGTAAACATTGAATACATTATTCTCTTTATTTCCCACATCTTATATGTGTATGACGAACCATCCCTTGGGACTAAGCTTGTATAAATTCAATGGGGTTTATTTTTAGTCCTTAGATTCATTCTTCATTTCATGATGTATACCAAAGGAATCCCCTTTTTGAGAATCTTATTCTTTAATTCTCTGCTTAACAAGGATATAAATCATATGATTAATATCTAAATCTCATTATTTACACCCCACTGGTTCTTACTAACAAGTTGCAAACATTGAATACATCATTCTCTTAAATTGGTTTTCCCCCACATCTTATATGTGTATGAGGAACCTTTCCTTGGGACTTAGATTCATTACAAACCAAAGGAATCCCCTTTCTCAAAATCTTATTCTTTAATTCTGTTCTTATGAAGGATATAAATCATATTATTAATGTCTAAATCTCATTCTTTATAGGGACTTACACCCAAGGGAACTAAGGGAAATCATATTATTAATGTCTAAATCTCATTCTTTATAGGGACTTACACCCAAGGGAACTAAGGGAAATCATATTATTAATGTCTAAATCTCATTCTTTATAGGGACTTACACCCAAGGGAACTAAACTAGTCTTACATGATTGGTGATCATTCTTTATAGGGATTTACACCTAACCAATGGATATTACAGGATTGGTGATCATTATTTATAGGGATTTACACCCAAGGGATATAGGATTGGTTATTATACATACCCAATTCATTTCCTTCACTAGTCCTTGAATAAATCCCCTTAAAGTCATAAGACAATGAAATAAAATCTCAATCATTCACTTAACACAAAACTTACAACACTTAATACCATAATTGGAAAACAATTTGAAACATAGAATATAAGAACTTCCCCAAAACTATCTAAACTTAATTTCAATCCCTAATCATAATTCACATTCTCAAGGAACTATTTGGATTTATAACTAAGTCCTACATTATTCACCCTACAATCCTTCTATAACTTTGGAAAATTAAGAATCAACTCAAAATTTGACTTATCCTTAAACCTAGGATTACAAATCCACAATCTTAGCTTTTTCACAAGCCTTAATCTTTCCTTTCAAATAATATGACTCCAACTATAAACCTAGAAATATTTTATAAAACATGCTTAATTACTAACTCAAGACCTCTTAACACAAGCTACTAAAGCCATGCCGACTTCCTTATGCATAAATAAGATCTATGTTATCCTTATATTCAAGCTTGATTTACAAACCCAGCCTATTACTAATAACTAGAGACCTCCTCTGAACACAAGATTAACTTAAGACCTCTTAAAACAAGATTAACAAAAGCTAAAGAAAATCTTAACTCAAGACCTCATAACACAAGCTTAACACACACTTAACTCAAGGTAAAGATAAGCTTAACTCAAGGCCTCTTAACACAAGCTAAAGACATGTTGACTTCCTAATGCGTAATAAGGTCTATGTTATCCTTATGCATAAATAAGGTTTATGTTATCCTTATGCATAAATAAGGTCTATGTTATCCTCATGCATACATAGGATGATGGAGATTTGTCTCCATCATCTGCAAAGAGGTAAACTTGCCATGCAACCTTCCCGTGCTGTGCTATTCCCTCAAACAACTTATGATTGAAGCTGAGATTTTTGCTTAGTCACCTCCCCGACTCCTAGTTGGGATACGAATACATCTTTATCTTTTATAGTATTAAGGCATTACAACTCCTCCAAACTTTTGGATTTTGGGGGACGACCTAAGCAGAGAACCCTTAACTCATAATAGATAAGATCTAGAAGTTGAGGGAGAATCCCTCCTTCTCGATGGCAGTGAAGATCCTTTTATGGTGTCACTTCCAAGTAATGGATGCTTGGAAATGATAGTGAAGATCCTTTTATGGTGTCATTTCCAAGCAATGGATGGCAATGAAGATCCTTTTATGGTGTCATTTCCAAGCAATGGATGCTTGGGTCATCCTTTTAGGCTTATGGGTAAGGGACGAGCACCCGAAAGTGGATGTGCTTGATAAATAAGTGAGTGTCGATGCTAAACACATATGGCTTGATAAATAAGTGAGTGTCGATGCTAAACACATATAGATCTATCCACTTGCCATTGCCATGTTTTTTCAATATGAAAATAATATATTTACTTCAAATGTACCATGCTATTAATAATTTTTTGGATAACATAAGCCTTGTTATTAGGTTTTTGATTATGTAGATCTAAATATCATAAGCCTTGTTATTAGGTTTTTGATTATGGTAAATATCCATTTACCATTGCCATGTTTTTTCAGTATGCAAAAATATATTCGCTTCAAAGGTGCTAGTTGTTAAATAATGTTTCTTGAATCAATATCCTACTAAAATATTTAGAAGAAAATCACAAGGCCTTCCTCAAAAGCTTGCTATAGATGCTCTAAAAAGCTCGCGTTGAAAAGCTTGCAAAAATTTACCGTTTCTAAGCACCCCTATCATGTTAAAAATCATGACATTGGAGTGTTGCTAAGCACCCCTATCATGTTTAAAAACCCGAAAAACATTTAGGAAAAACCCTGAAAAAATGTAAAATCTTCAAAGAGAACCCTTGACTCAGCTTGCAAAAATTCCCTGTTTTTAAGCACCCCTATCATGTTAAAAATCATGACATTGGAGTGTTGCTAATAACCCCTATCATGTTTAAAAACCCGAAAAACATTTAGGAAAAACCCTGAAAAAATCTAAAATCTTCAAAGTGAACCCTTAACTCAGCTTGCAAAAATTCCATGTTTCTAAGCACCCCTATTTAAAAACCCAAAAAACATTTAGGAAAAACCCTGAAAAAATCTAAAATCTTCAAAGAGAACCCTTGACTCAACATATAAACTCAATTAGAAATAAAGTGAGAATCCCCCTTGATGACTAAAATGCAAATGAATATCTTCTTGATGTCAATGTAGATCCTGATCTAGATGTAGCTCTCGGTATTTTTCATCCTTGATTTCATTGTGTAATGAAATCCTTGTAGGCAAAGATGGATCATTTTATCAATGTGTTCATGAAGCCTAACATGATGATGATGCATATCCCTTTCAGATGATTTAGCCTTATCATGGGGCCAGTGTCTTGCCCTTGTACAATTGATTTATGAGTATGTTAGATGAGTTACATCTAGCATTCAAGCTCAAAAATCCCATTGTCGTGAACAATGCTAATGGAGATTTATAGCCAGTTTTGGATTAACAAATTGATCACTCAAATCAAGGGGAAAATCTGATTTGATGATTTACAGATGTTTAGCAACACTTGAATGTGAGATATGACCCATTAATGGCCCTAAAAACCTCAAATGATTAGCACTAATCAAGGTATTAGTGAAATTAATTTTTTGATAACTATGCAAAGGATACCCTAATTTATAGAGCATCGTCAGAGGGGAAAATCAATTGGCTTTTTCAAGATGAAGCTTTGGCAAGCTGTAGCAAATCCCCAATGGTATCTTCGAACCCTTAATGGTAGAGCACCTTGATTGTAGAGCACTGTTGGAGGGGAAAATCAAGGGGCTTTTTCAAGATAAAGCTTTGGCAAGTTGTAATGGAATGAATATATGCATCACAAATCAATCTTTACATTACATAATAAGAGGTCTTGAAAAATTCCCTCTTCAAGCAAATCATTAGGAACCACCATCATACAATAAAACTATGGCCCATGCAAGTTAGATTCATCTACATAACTAAAAAAAATCAATAATAATAGGAGCTTCTTTATCACAACTTCCTTGATCTCAAGAGCAACCAAAAACAAACCTTACTCTTACGCTATCCATGATCTAGTGCTTAAAAAAAGCCCCAACATTTTTCTTTAAATGACCCATCATCTAGTTCTAATAAAAACCCACCATACAACATAAGGCAAAAAGAAAGGGGGTAGACTACGCTTCAGAAGCTAGTGAATGCGCTAGCTTCCAAAGCATAGTCTGCCCCTTTTTTTTTGCCTTGTGTTGTATGGAAACTTGCTAGGAAGTTTTCCTTTTTGTGTGATGAGAGCAAGTTTATCTTTTGTGTGTGATGACTAGATAAGAGAAGCTTGTATGGTGAGTTGCTACACCCCACACCATTTCATAGAGTGGAGCTTGTAAATTTATGTGTGATAACTAACCTCTTTGTTATCACAAGGAGCACGACGTTTGATAGTGGCGCAGTGAATGGAGTGCAGCGATGGAGATCAAAGTGAGGCAGGTGACGGTAACTTTAGGGTTTACAGGGACAAGCGATGCAAAAGTTTAGGGTTTAGAGAAAGAAAGAGAAATGGCAAAGTGGGGGAAGAGATAGAGAGAAAGAAAGAGAGAGAAGAAGGGTGATTGTACATTGGGGGGAATTCATTTACCATAATGTCTTTCACGTCAAGTAAAGCTTAATACTTACACATGTCAAAACTTTAGGTTTTCTCTACTGAGGAGCTCGCAAACACATCAAGGACAAATCTTGCAATCTAAAGATGGGAGTGGGATGGCAGGAGAGGGTCACAAGAAAAAGATAGCATTATATGATACATGCATATCATACATGGCCAACTCTTTATTACAAAGTGCAAAGAAGCATGCATATATGTTGGGAAAGCATGTAGGATTTGGACATAATCTAGAGACATTGATGGCTAGGATTTCTAATAGGAATATTCCTCGTGCAATAAAAGTGGCTTGGCCAGTGTATCAAGATATTCAAGTATTAGAAGGTGATATGGAAACTATGTATTGTAAAAGAAGGCCATCTCATGTCGTTAATGTGGAGTTTGCATGAAATGGCAAACATGCATTGCAAGAAAAGTAGAAAAGAGAATAGATTCTACATTAATAATGGAGCTTGTAGTACTAATTGAAAAGGTTGTTAATTGGTATGAGTATGAGATATTTAAGATAGAAGCAAATGGACTAGATAGGAAGTCTTGTGAAAAACATATATAGTCTTGTGAAGCAAATGGACTAGATAGGAACATTAGTGTACATGCCCATATTTTAAAAGACGTGTACAAGGGAAAATGTCTTATGTGACACACAAACATATTTATGCGATTTTTGGGGCTTGAAAACATGTTTATACACCAACCAAAGATACCCAATCATAATGTGAGGGAGGCTCTCTCCTGTCTCTCCTATCCATGGACCTATCCATGATATGGCTCTTGGGTCATGACTCTATTGCATTCAGGGGCGTATCCCATGATATGGCTCTTGGGTCATGACTCTATTGCATCCAATGGTGTATCCCATGATATGGCTCTTGGGTCATGACTCTATCACGTCGAGGGGCCTATCCATGATTTTGTGCTTGGTGGAAAAGAGAAAATCTACTCATGACACTTGCGCTTCTGGTTGGATAATTTTTTGGCACTTATGATTACATAGTTTTTTTGGATAATGTAGAGCTGATATTAAGACACTTATAGCTGAATATTTTTTTTGGATAACATAAGCCTTGTTATTATGTTTTTGATTATGTAGATCTATCCACTTGCCATGTTTTTGATTATGTAGATCTATCCACTGCCATGTTTTTTCAATACAAAAATCTTATATTTACTTCAAATGTACCATGGTATTAGTAATTTTTTGGATAACATAAGCCTTGTTATTAGGTTTTTTATTATGTAGATCTAGATATCCAATTGCCATTGCCATATTTTTTCAATATGCAAAAATATATTCACTTCAAAGGTGCCATGGTGTTAAATTATGTTTCTTGAATCGAGGTATCCTACTAAAATATTTGGAAGAAAAACATGAGGCCTTCCTCAAAAGCTTTCTAGATGCTCTGAAAATCTCACGTTGAAAAGCTCGCAAAAATTCCTTATTTCCAGCACCCCTATCATGTTTAAAATCATGACATTGGAGTGTTTCAAGCACCCCTATCATGTTTAAAATCATGACATTGGAGTGTTTCAAGCACCCCTATAATGTTAAAAATCATGACATTGGAATGTTTCAAGCACCCCTGTCATGTTTAAAAACCCAAAAAACATTAAGAAAAACCCTTTAAAAATCTAAAATCCTCAAAGAGAACCCTTGACTCAACATATGAACTGAATTAGAAATAAAGGTGATGACTAAAATGTGGATGAAGATCTTCTTGATGTCAATGTAGATCCTAATCTAGATAGTTCTCGGTCTTCTTCATCCTTGATTTCATTTGTAATGAAATCCTTACAGTAAGTAAAGATGGATGACTTTATCAATGTGTTCATGAAGCCTAACATGATGATGATGTATATCACTTTCAGATGATAATGCATTAAATATGCTTAAGTGGATCTTAGCCTTATCAATGGCTAGTTTTTCACATTAATAATTGAGCTTTTAAGTTTTCTTCCTTTGAGGTTCTCTCATGGTTCAAGTGGTTTGTTAAAAAGGCTAGGTATGGTTTTCATTGGTTTTGGAACAACATTTTTTGGCTTGAAAAACTTGAAATACTCAGAGTGATTAGTTTCCACTAGTTTTTCACGTAAATGAACTTTTACATTGCCTATTTTTGAGGTGATTTTATGGTTCACCTAATCATTGTGAAGATCTAAGAATGATAACTATTGTCGCTGAGGCCATTTTGAGTTTTTCACGGTGTGAATATGTCCACTGGTTTTTTTACACCAAACTGATTTTCTGAATTTCATGCTTTTGAGTGGCCTTTATTATTCCCCTAACTTTTAAGAAGGTCTAAGAATGTTATCTTGAGATACTCATGGCATGATTATCTTATGAAGGTCAAGCATGAGAATTACATAGATGTTTTGTGCATCTGCCTTTCATGGGCGTTAGGGAAAGGGAACTTTCTTATGCCTTTCGTGGGTGTTAGGGAACTTTCTTATGCCTTTCATGTGTGTCGTTCCTGTTGATACGTGTAATTTAATTTTTATGGTTGCTATCTCACGAGCGACGACGTTGGGATTAATTGATGTGTTCAATTAATTTTTTAACTAACACGGATTGTGTCTATGAGTATAGGTACCGAGATATGCAAGGGTACCAATTTAGGTGTCGCATGGCATGAGATGTGCGAGGGTACCGATTGAGGTGTTGCACTATACGAGGGTACCGATTAAGGTGTCATATGGATGGTGGATTGAGCGGTAGTGTGTAGATGGAGATAATTTTGTTAAATCATGTATTAGAATTTCATAAATTATTTATAGCCTTTCATGTAGCTAGGTTATTTTATGTGAAAGTGTGCACAAGGTTATTTCATGTGTAAAGGCCCATGGGTATTTATATTTGGGCAAAGGTTTTGATATGTACAAACCTTAGGAACCTTGATATGGTTATTAAAATGTAAAGAAAAGCCCGAAAGTGGGAAAAGCAAGCCTAAAATTGTACGCACCACTATTATTAGCTCCTTGGGCTATTTTTATGAAATAGAATTCTCTAAATACTCAAGTCATGGAAGTTGGAGCTACATGCTTGAGGGGGGAGATTGCACCCAGCATTGGTCTCTTGTGTGGTACCTTCTACTCTATTTCTTGTTGAAAATTTATTTCATGCATACTTTAGTCAATTTGTATTCAATTGAATGGTTATATTCTTTGTATTATTTGAAATTTGTATTATTCTTCATCAAGTATTTAAAGATCTTGTGACACATTCTCAACATCAACTTGTCAAATTTGGTGCATTTGGGCAAGTTACGGAGAGCGACGGTTAGGGGCCTTTTTTGGTCTCTTTTGATCTTAAAAGAAAACGCAAATCCGAGTCTGCAACTCTTAAACCACTAGGAGAAGACTTCTTGGCTTGGCTATAACTTAAAAACTATTGATCTTAGAACCAACCAAGGTTTTGCATAGAGGTGGTCCATACCACACAGGACCCTCTGTGAGGGTTCAACCCTACCATTGGGTACTTGCTACAACTTGCCAAAGCTTCATCTTGAAAAAGTCCCTTGATTTGTCCCAACACTGCTCTATAAATCAAGGTTCTCTACCATTGAGGGTCCAACGCTACCATTGGGGATTTGCTACAGCTTGCCAAAGCTTCATCTGGAAAAGGCCCCTTGATCTTCCCCTTCGGCAATGTTCTATAGATCAGGGTATCCTCTACACAGTTATATAAAAAAATTGCTTTCACTAATACCTTGACTAGTACTAATCATTAGAGGTTTTTAGAGCCATTAATGGGTCATATATCATCAGAGGTTTTTAGAGCCATTAATGGGTCATATATCACATTCAAGTTTTGTTAAACCTCTGTAAAGCATTAAATCAAAATTCCCCCTTGATTTGAGTGTGATCGATTTGTTAATCCAAGACTGGGTATAAATCTCTATTAGCATTGTTCATAGGACAATGGGATTTTTGAGCTTGAATGCTTTATGTAACTCATCTAACATGCTCATAAATCAATTGTACAAGGGCAAGACACTGGCCATTGATAAGGCTAAGACTCACTATCATCTGAAAGGGATATGCATCAGCATCATGTTGGGCTTCATGAACACATTGATAAAATGGTCCATCTTTTCCTACATGGATTTCATTACACAATGAAATCAAGGATGAAGAAGACCCAGAGCTACATCTAGATCAGGATCTACATTGACATCAAGAAGCTCTTCATTCGCATTTTAGTTATCGAGGGGGGTTCTCCCTTTATTTCTAATTTAGCTTATATGTTGAGTTAAGGGTTCTCTTTGAGGATTTTAGATTTTTTAAAGGTTTTTGTTAATGTTTTTTGGGTTTTTTAACATGATAGGGGTGCTTGACAACACTCCAATGTCATGATAGGGGTGCTTGACAACACTCCAATGTCATGATCTTTAACATGATAGGGGTGCTTAGAAATAGAGAATTTTTTAGAGCTTTTCAATGCAAGCTTTTTAGAGGATCTAATGAGCTTTTGCAGAAGGCCTCATGCTTATCTTCCAAATATTTAAGTAGAATACCTCGATTAAAGAAACATTATTTAACACCATGGCACCTTTGAAGCGAATATATTTTTACATATTGAAAAAACATGGCAATGGCAATTAGATATCTAGATCTACATAATAAAGAACCTAATAACAAGGCTTATGTTATCCAAAATTTTATTAATACCATGGTACATTTGAAGTAAATATATTATTTTTGTATTGAAAAAACATGGCAACGGCAAGTGGACAGATCTACATAATCAAAAAACATAATAACAAGGCGGCTTATGTTATCCCAAAAAAATATTCAACTATAACTGTTACAATATCAGCTCTACATTATCCCAAAAACTATGCAACCATAAGTACCAAAAAAATTATCCAACCATAAGCGTAAGTGTCATGAGCAGATTTTCTCTTTTCCACCAAGCACAAAATCACGGATAGGCCCTTGATGCGATAGAGTCATGACCCAAGAGCCATATCATAGATAGGTCCATGGACAGGAGAGAGCCTCCCTCATATTATGAGATTGGGTATCTTTGGCTAGTGTATAAACATGTTTTTCATTTTGATAAAGCCCCAAAACTTATTAAGGGACTAAGGTTATGTAGAAGGGGAAGAGAAGGGTGTGAGTGTAAATGGACTTAAGGTCCACCAACTCACCTATTTAAAGGTGGAGCTATGAGGCATTTTGTATTGAGCAAGGCCTAGTTGTATTCATAAACAACTTAATAACAAGCAAGATATTGTTCTTGTATTTTGTGAGTCTCTCCTCTCCACACACTTGATCTAGCATGAGCACCACGTTTTCTCAACATGGTATCTAGAGCTTGGTTGATTAGAACCACTTGTGGTGTAGAATAGGTCAAAAATCTTCATTTTTTCTTATCTTCCCTTGTGTGTGGAGCTCAACTCCCAGCCATTGGTGGAGGCCTTCCAGCAACTTGTAAAGGGCATATCACTCAAAGATTTCTTCATGGGAGATGTAGAGTAGGCTTAGGCGAATCTAATCGTACGGCAAATTGTCTGAATGCTCCTCTCCACGCGGCGGCATTTCGTCTGCAGTAGCCCGGTGCCATTTCCTGAAGCGCAGCTGGTCGTACATCAAATTCGCCGCCTTCAAGCAATGTGAAGCAACATTGCTTTAGGGCTTTTGAAGCCCAATGAGTCAAGAGTCTACAGCTTGATTTCTAGCCCTAATGGCTGCTCCATGCTCTCACAATCAGAGAAAAACCAGGCGCCCCTCTCTCTTTCTCCATGAAAGCTTGCTCAAGCTTTGCTAATAGTGATTTTTTTCACTAATCTCCTTCTCCCTTGCTCTAATCACTCAAGTGGTGTTGTGAATGTTTGTTGTTGAACCTTCATCTTGATTTTGAAGAGTGGCCAACCACATGAGGTATTCATAAACCTCATTCCCATCAAGCTTCATCAACAACATCAACTTTCAAGCTTCCAAAGTGTTCAAAGTGTGCTTTTAAGCACTAATTATGTTGTTTAACACTAATTAAGCTATTAATCCAACAAAGGGAGGTTATTATAAAGTGTTCTTAAATACTAATAGTGTTATTAAATACTAATGGTGAACTAATCACCAAAATAAGTGTCATTTGACACTAAAAATATTCTTTTTAGCATTAATTGTGTTCTCTACACACTAATGGTGATCTTAATCACCAACCAAAGTGTTCATTAATACTAATGCAGCCAATCTCCATAAAAATTAGTAATTAAGCACAAACCCTAAGTACTAAACCATAAAAATTACTATTTTAATCTCCTATTTATGCAACATTCTCAACTTGATTAGGGTTGTTGCACTCTCATAAGCCTCTCTCTTACTAATTAAACCTAAATATCATAAATTTCTAGTTTTTTCTTCTTCATAATCAGCCCATTACTCTCTCATAATCTCTTTCAATACCCAATGTCAAAGGACACTCAAATCAAGAAGTTCTCGGGAGAGGGCTTCCACACTTGGCAAGTCCTTGTCAAGTACAAGATGATGTCCAAAGGCTTTTGGTCATTCATCTCCGGCACCAAGGTTATTGATCGAGCAAAGGCTGAAGATGTTGAAGATGATGAGAGGGCACAAGCCATCATCATGCTTCATCTTGATGAGGCACTCATCCACCATGTGGACTAGCTTCCGACTGCAAAGGAGAAATGGGATGAGCTTGATAAGCTCTATGGAGCTCGTGGAGTCCACTCAGCCCAACGACGGTGCCACCCACCAATTTTGCCGCCAAACTTGGGTGGTGCGAGTACAGGGTTTCTTGCCCGAGTTTGCTGCCTCTCTGCCCTCGCCGTGCAAAGAAGGGTTTCTTGAGCAGCACAAAGATTTAGCAGAGAGCCCTCTGCACACATAACTTTGCCCATGGGTGGTCCTCTTTTTGTGGCGATGGCCTTAGCTTTGGAGCTGACTTTGGAAGAGGAGGCAAAGGGTTTCGTAGCTTCCACGAGGCCGTGCGCATAGCACCACATGATGAATATGATGCTGCATGCGTTCTCTCGTGTTGTGTAAGGGTTGATGTGGACGCGAGGCCGTTTTTATGTGTGAGTGTGATAAACGGTGATGTGGCCTTATGTCACTGCCCCAGGGAGGGTACCTGATGTGTGAAACAAGATAAGCCTATAAAAGGCAGTGTACTCTTTGAGGCTCATATAATAGCAGTACAGGTGATTACCTACACCATGTAGTAGAGTATGGAAGTGTGATGTGTGTCTTTTCCCCCATACATGTCCACAAGATACTTGTAGTAGAGAGAGCTTAGCTTATTCCAAGCCTCAAGGAAGTACGACTCTTTTTGAGGGTGGTCCAGATGCTTAGTGCTGCCAACCGCACGCATGTCATGGGAAAGGTCCCATAATAGGTTGGCATGGCTGGCTAATCATTTTTTTCCCATACACTCGTCGAAATTGTTTGTTGTAAACTTGAGCTTGGCTTGACACCATATTGGAGGAGTTACTTGTGTGTGTGTGTGTGTGTTTGCGTAAGTCTTCCATTGGAGGAGATACTTGTGTGTGTGTGTGTGTGTTTGCGTAAGTCTTCCATTGCCATTCTCTCTTTAGACTCTGTTGGTCTACAATTGCTTAAACCCTAGCAAGTTCCCGCCATTCCATCTGTGTGTGTTGATTGTTTGGCTAGGGAGGCAGCCCGTAGAGTCAAGAGAGCACATCCGGGTTTGAAGAAAGTTTGATTTTGTGTTAGTTTGTCCCAGGGTTCTTGTGAACATTTATTTTGTAGCATCCCATGAATGTTGCCTGCATGACTAGGGTGGAACCAAGGGAACATGTAAGGGTTTGGGGAAAGTCTCTTTTACTACTCGGTACTATTTGTTTCTCTTTACAGGTGTGAAGGATCAGATGATGGTTGCCCCTTGACCCGTACGTTGATAGAGTAGATGGCTGTTAAGGCCCGCACACAAGTCCAGCAGATGTTGGCTTTCAGTCAAGAGGTTGGTGCCTTGCACGGCGGGAAATTTGGACCCACGGAGCTTGAACTCTGCATCCATTGTTGCCCACCAATCCAAGTAGAAAGGCCACCACAAGCAAGAGGTGGACCAGCCTAAGCATGGTGAGCAACATTTGGAAGGTTGCTTTTGGTGGTTTTGGGAATGCTCGGGCTGGCATAAGCCCCAGCATGGGAGTCATCATTCGGATGGGTGATTCGGATGTATTCCGAATCACCCATGATGTATTCCGTGGACGGTCTTCATCATGGGATCCCTCCTTACCATGTTCCTTCTCTCCTGTTTCATCACTTATATGTCACAGAGGGTCTGTAGGGATCCCAACCTCCTCTCACATGCAGCATGAGGAGTGGCCCCCCAAGTTCAATGGAAAGATGGATGTTGAGGCAGTTACAAATTGGGTCAAGGAGATGCCTGTCAATCTTTCAACTGTGCGGGCAGAGTTCAGATGTAATAATCATGAGATATTCAGCCTTACATAGCAATTGAGCAGCCAAAGCAAGGGCCAAGCATGCATTTGAAGGAAAAATCTATAGGAGATTGTGGACATCACATTTGTCATCAACTTGGCTGCATTTGTAGTTTGTTGATCATTTTGTATATATGAGGGAGTCGTCGTACATTGTTTTGTTTGTTTATTGAACTTGATTTCTTGGGGATGCACATTTGATTGGAGTAGATACCTATGTGTCTGTTTGTGTTTGCATAAGCCTTCCACTGTGATTCTCTATCTGTTAACACTCTCACAACAGTACTACATCTACAATTGCTATTATAGCGTAGGATTTGCTAATAGAATATGTTTTTCTTTCTCAGCATTCTCTCGATGTGGTGATTGTTTGGATTAGGAAGCAGCATTTGGACTTATCCGAATTCGGGGAAGTTAGATTTGTGTTAGTTTGACCCAAGGTTCTTTCAAAATTTTTGTTTCCAGCATTCCATGTGGTGGACACGATTGTGGATGGTCAGAATCTTTGCTCATTCATCCATTTGAGCAGATTCTGCAGCTTCTAGATCTTGAGAGGAATTGGTCAGGGGTGTTCTCAATGAGAGGTTTATCTAGAGCTTTTAGAGGAGGATTCTCATCAATGGCAGGTGCTTCCTCGGGAGGTGTTTGATTGGGGATCTCATGTGAAGATGCATTTACAAGTTCTTGTGTTTATGAGGGAAGGATGTATAGTATTAAGGCATTAAAACTCCTCCAAAAGGCATCCAAACTTTCAGATTTTGGGGAACGCCTGGGTGATAAAGTTGCACAATGCGGAAGCAAAACACATAGGAGGGAGGGAGAGAGGAAGAGACATCAGACAATGAACATCTTTAATAAGAGGCTTTACAATGGCAATACTAGCTAGCAGATGGTGTAGAGCAAGTGTGCCTATGAATAGGTTCAATGATTGACAAATGAGAAGGGAAGAGGACTTCATATAGGGAGGCTTGTGGGCTGGCTGACTGACCCCATGTAGCTAGCCGCCGATAGCAGCAGGTTAGCATAAATGTGAAAATACACGGGTCCAATAACAGATCTAGATCCCACATCACAATGAGATGCACAATATTCTAACACCCCCTCTATAGCTCATAGTGTGCAAAAGTCTGAAGGAGATAAGCTGATGAGGATGGAACTACAGACACTCCAGAGTACTGCAGATACCGGACAGCCTGACTCCTCGAAACAAAATGTCACCTTGGATAGCGAAGAAATCTACTTGGTGACTCCTAGTATAGAATTATGAGTCTATGGAAAACACCGCTCCCATCATCCCCCAATAGGAGCTAGTGGACACATCACA
Source organism: Cibotium barometz (assembly GCF_041138505.1). NCBI lineage: Eukaryota > Viridiplantae > Streptophyta > Polypodiopsida > Cyatheales > Cibotiaceae > Cibotium > Cibotium barometz. The sequence continues at coordinate 27,767,104 of NC_141063.1, read as the reverse complement.
TCCAAAAAACTTCTAAAAATGAACCTGGAACCTATCCACTCCATAATCTTTGATACAAGCAGCAATAGACTTGGAACACATGCGTGTGAGCATCAGTATTGAAAGCGTATGGAAGATGGCTGTGTGAGCTTACAGGAGGAGATAAACACAGCTCATTAAGGTTGGTCAACCAACCAAGAAAACAAGGGGATTATATGTCAAAAGAGTTTCATGCATATGGGTGAAAGAGGTATAAAACATAAATGCACGGTGTTTTACATGCCCTAGCAAAATGATATGGTTGAGAGAAAGAATATCTCTCTCATAGATTTGCCTCACGTTCTTTGGTTGGAGGTAATTTTGTGTGCGAGTTATGTGCCAAACACATGCCCCATAAAGGCCTTGCAGAGAATTATCACTTATGAAGCTTGGAATGGTACGAAGCCCTCTATGTCTCGTTTGCATATTTTTGGTTGTCTTAATTATACTCTTATTGCTAAACAACAATGCAATAGGTTAGATGATGAGATGTTAAAATACATTTTTGTGGGATACAACTCAAAAAGAAAATGATATAAACTTTGCTATCTGGCCACAAGGTAGATTTTGTTGAGTAAAGATGTTGTCTTTGTTGAAAACTTAAAAATGTATCGTCGCGGAGGACATCTTTGATATACTACTATCTGTGAACAATACCGGAGAGTCTAATGTGGAACAAATGAATGCTCAACTAGGTGCTACAAATCAACCCATATATTGGTTGTTGAAAATCAACTCAAATTTCAGCCCATAGATCAACCTATTGATGAGGCAATTGTGGATGATGCAGTGGATTACAAAAGGGCATCCATAGAGGCATGCAAGCGTATATCAAAATGGCTGGTGGTGCAAACATTGACGGATAACAAATTAGCTACTCCTTTGTCTAGCAAGACACATGCAGGTTCTCATTATGCATCTTATTCATTTATGGATCATGCACTGATTGCCATCATATGTCATGTGAAGAGGAACCTGTTTCCTTTGAAGAAGCAAAGAAAAATGATCATTGGATGGATGCAAGCCATGCAACATGAGTACGACTCAATCCTAAAAAATGACACTTGGTATTTGCTAAATTTGCCTTATAGTAAAAAGGCCCTTGGCAGGACGCGGGTTTATATGCTTAAGCATACAGCTAATGATAACGTTGAACACTAATTTGAAAGGGTTATGCTCAGAAGAAGGATGTAGAGTATAATGGTACCTTTGCCCCCACGTCTCACATGACTACAATTTGGTGTATTATTGCATTTGGCTGCGTACCATGGAATATACACCAGTTGGATATCAAGAGACTACCTTCTTGAATGGTCATTTGATGTATGTCAACCTAGTGGTTTTGTTCAAAAGGGACATGAGTCTAATGTATGTAGGTTAACAAAAGCTTTATATGGCCTTAAGCATGCTCCCAAAGCAATGTACGAGAAGAAAAATACACACTTTATTGCAAATGGTTTTCGTAAAAGTCGAACTAAAAGTACCCTCTATGTCAAGAGGAGTAAGACTTGTTTCTTGGTCATCATTTTATACGTTGATGACATACTGCTCTCACAGGCCCTAATGAGGAGAAGATTTCAGCCTCCAAGGATGAATCACGTGTGTCATTTGAGATGACAACTTGGGCTCGTTATATTATTTTTTTGGCTATACAATTTATGTAGTATGATGATGGTATTGTGATGTTACAGCCAAAGTACATACAAAGACTGCTTACATGGTTTGGTCTTAAAGACTAAGTCTGTCGCTACACCAATGGAGATAGGTGCTAGGCTTAGTCTCCAGGATGCAGGTGAACTATTTATGCAATATGAGGCCAAACATTTAGTTTAGGGTCTCTGAATTGAGCATGTTTATGGATAGTCCTAGAAGTAAGCATTGGTAGTAAGCATAGCAAGTATTCCAATACTTACAGGACAATGTTAAGAGGGGTGCTATTCATCTAGTGGATTGTGCATATTTGTGGGGAAATGAAAATTTTACAAAAGAAACGTATGGATTGACAGAAGGAACAACGTCGCTCAACAATGCTTGATATTTGACCATGGATGTGTACGCTTGTTTGGTGGAAGTGATGTTATTCATCAACAAATTGGGGAGTTGATGCATGATGGTGAACCAAATTTGTGTTTGGTTTGGCAGGGTTGCTAATGGAGAGAACGGGATAGCGATGTATATTGATGACGTTATAGAACTAGAACATGGCCCAATAGTTGAACATTGGATACAAAACATGTGTCGAAGCTTGTAGGTGTTTATATGGTTACACTTTGACAAACCAATTGGTTTGTTTGTTGACATACACATGTTTAAGTATGGCCCCATACACATGTTGAAAGAAAATTGGCAAGATAAATCCCCTTTCCATGATGATAGACTCTTAATTTGAGTTTTACAAAAGGAAGCCACATGATTTCCTCCTCTCAAACCACAAGTAATGGTGAGCTATCATTGTTTCCTTACTTGTAAACTCTTAGTCTCATTTCAATATACAAGGGGGCAGTTTTGGAGGGGGGGCAAAGGGAATAATGGAAGTGGAGGTAGCATATACATTGCAAGATTGTGTGGTTGATTAATTTCTTTTTTAATTAATCTAGTGCCTGATTTTATTTTTGAATTCATTTAGTGCCTTTTTTGTTAGGTTAATAATTTCCATAACACTTTCTAATATCATCATGTATATGCCCCTCCCCAATGCAAAAAACTACCACATGCTTTTTGAAACACAACACAAACTTCTTTCCTCATCATCAAAAAATTGTCCTTTTTTAAAGGGGGGTTCAAGCCTTGCTTTGATACCAATATTTAAGACCTAGATTAAAGTGATTATCTTTTATTAGTGCTTGTTTCTTTGATTTTTCTTGTCCCCTTGTATAAATTCATGGGGTTTTATTTTTAGTCCTTAGATTCATTATTCATTTCATGCAAACCAAAGGAGTCCCCTTTCTAAGAATCTTAATCTTTAATTCTTTTCTTAACAAGGATATAAATAATATTATTAATGTCTAAATATCATTATTTTCACCCCATTGGTTCTTTTACAAACAAGTTGCAAACATTGAATACATCATTATCTTATACATCCCCAATTTATTTCCTTCACTAGTCCTTGAATAAATCCCCTTATAGTCATAAGACATTGAAGTAAAATCTCAATCATTCACTTAACACAAAACTTAAAATTGAACAATTGATACCATAATTGAAAAACAATATAAAACATAGAATATAAGAACTTCCCTAAACTATCTAAACTTAATTTCAATCCCCAGTCATAATTCATATTCCCACGGAATAATTTAGCTTTATAACTAAGTCCTACATTATTCACTCTACAATTCTTCTATAAAATTCAGAATCAACTCATAATTTGACTTATCCTTAAACCTAAGATTTTACAAATCTACAATCCTTAGATTTTTCAAAAGCATTTATTCAATCTTTCCTTTAAAATAATAAATGCTTGTGAAAAATATACAATCTTAGATTTTTCACATGCATTTATTCAATCTTTCCTTTAAAATAATATGACTTGAACCATAAACCTACAAACATTTTATAAAACGTGCTTACTTTTACTAACTCAAGGCCTCTTAACACAAGGTAAAGCCATGCCGACTTCCTTATGCATAAATAAGGTGTATGTTATCCTTATATTCAAGCTTGATTTACAAACCCAACCTATTACTAACTCAAGACCTCTTTTAACACAAGCTTGATTTACAAATCCAACCTATTACTAACTCAAGACCTCTTAATATAGACATAACAAAAGCCAAAGCCCTGCCAACTTCCTTATGCATAAATAAGGTCTATGTTATCCTTATATTCAAGCTTGATTAACAAACCTATCCTATATGGTAAATCAACCTAACTCCTCGTAAATGACCATGTTTAAGTAATACTTAAATAACTCTTCTTAGTCTTACAATTACTCATAACCTAAATCTAGGTGATTCCCCACAACTTAATTATTGGTGTTCGATTCATTATTTTTAGAATGTTTTATTACCTACCGGAAAGAGGAAATTATCATGCTATTTCATGCATGTTATATACTCATGTGGATATAAACTAAAGCTTGGGCAAATCTGAGAAGGATATGGAGGAGAGGATGATTTTCAACTCACAGTACTGTTATTGCCTACTTTCGGCCTCCTCTAGAAAAACATTCACAAGAGACTACCTTAGTAAGATATAATCACCATGGGGATCTCACCAATGGTCGAGCTCATAACCCTCATGGTCTCCAAGATCCACAAGAGACTACCTATGTAAGCTATAATCACCATGGGGATCTTTCCAATGGCAGAGCTTATAGCCCTCAAGGTCTCCAAGCTCCACACCTCCTTGGAGAGGAATTTTTGTCACCATCTCCTACCATGATCATTATCACATTGTCGTGTTGTCATGTTAGACTATGGGTCCTCATCCCTCCTTTCTCACCTCAAAACACTCATACAATCTCACTATCATGTATTATTAGAGAAAGGATTGACACAAGAGAAAGACTCTATTGCTTGCACAATGGAGAGTATGTTGTATTAGAAGAGAAAGTGATTTATATACAAGGCAATAAGTATTCACACACATTTAAACTGTGGTCGATCGGGCACCCAAGGTTCATTAGTGGTCTATTTCTTGTACAATGCTTAATCTCATATTACATGCATGAAGTACATTCATAGTAGGTAATCCATTCTAGCTTGTTGCCACCCACACAGAGAGCAGGAATCGTCTCATAAATATTCCACCATTTTTGGGTGCCCATCCAAGTTATAGATTTGGAAACCATTGCTTCATAAATTGATCATACATGCTTGTGGTCTCTATATATTCAATGTAGAATTATAGTGACAACTCTTATCAACCACACAAAATGGATTGACATTCCCCCCTTCATGATGTCGTGACAGTGCATCCTTGTGATTGAGTTTCTAGACTTTGTTGTGGGGGAGAATTGAAATGTTGTTTTGTTAATGTTTATGATGTTGCATGAATGGTCATGGTCATTGCTCCTCCGCAAGGATAGTTAGTACATGATGAAGTTAGTAAACGGGATATACATTTTGTGAGTGAATTCCCCTTTTTAAATTCTTCTTCTTCTTTTTCACTATATCACAGGCAGGATTACATTGATTATTCTAAGTTAGCAATGACTCTAAGGCTTATTAGCAAGGGAGGGGAAGAGGTGGGGGTTTTGGACGAATATCAAATGAGAAATTGATATTCGTTCTCGTATTCTAATGATTGTGTCAACATTCATCCATCCAAGTATTACACCTATGTAACTTGATTCTCTTTGGTGTATCACTTAAAACATAATAACAAGGCTTATGTTATCCAAAAAAAATGTTCAACTTTAGGTGTCACAATATCAACTCTACATTATCCAAAAAACTATGCAATCATAAGTGCCAAAAAATTATCCAACCATCAACATAAGTGCCATGAGTAGATTTTCTCTTTTCCACCAAGCACATGGATAGGTCCCTCGATGCGATAGAGTCATGACCCAAGAGCCATATCATAGATAGGTCCATGGACATGAGAGAGCCTCCCTCCTCACATTATGATTGGGTATCTTTGGCTAGTATATAACCATGTTTTCATTTTGATAAGTAAGACTTTTTCCCTTGTACACGTTTCTAAAAATCTGGGCATGTACACCAAGGTTGAGACTGTATATGTACTTCATAAGACTTACGATCTAGTCCATCTGCTTCTATCTTAAATATCTCATACTCATACTAATTAACAACCTTTTCAATCAGTACTATTCGGTCCATTATTAATGCAGAATCTATTCTCTTTTCTACTCTTATTGCAATGCATGTTCGCCATTTCATGCAAACTCAACTTCTCCCAATTGAGTCTATGCCCATCTTGTTGAATTCACTCACAGGAGTCTTTGATGCAACACTAGCAATACCTTCCCATGTGCCTTCATCTATGATGTTTCCATCCCAGGATTCATAACATTTCACGAGCTATGCCATTTGTTGTGCTAACCTAAATCCAGCACGGACCAATGTATTTGCCTCTTCCTGAGTCAATTTTGTTCCCTCCTCAATGGGCCAAATATAAGGTAAAATTGGTATGGGTGAGATATTACTATCTGGGTACTACATCATTGGGGTAAAACCACCTGAGTTGTGCCTCTTACCTCCTAGTCCTAGGTGATTTCTCTCTAAAAAAAACATGGACATCCACCTAAGGCATTTTACCTTACTATTTAAAGGTGTCCTCCTAATTTCCCTCCACACCTTCCATCCACACATCAGAGTTGTGTTGTAGGTGTGTCATGTTGGAGTGTTGTATCTTGCTCTGTGAAATAGATTCTCCTTGGTTGGTCACGTGATTGTCTATTTTATTTTCATAATTATACTCGAGATGATGGGAACTATTATCCTCCACATTAACCACATGAGATGGCCTTCTTTTGCGATACATAGTTTCCCTATCACCTTCTAATACTCGATTATCTTGATACTTCGAGTGCACGAGGAACATTCCTATTAGCAATCCTAGCCATCAATGTCTCTAGATTATGTCCAAATCCTACATGCTTTCCCAGCAGGTATGCATGCTTCTTTGCACTTTGCAATAGAGAGTTGGCCATGTCTGATACACATGCATCATATAATGCTATCTTTCTCTTATGACCCTCTCCTGCCATCTAGCTCCCATCTTTAGAGTCTGCAAGATTTGTCCTTGGCGTGTTTGTGAGCTCCTCGGCAGAGACAACCTAAAGTTTTGACATGTGTAAGTATTAAGCTTTACTTGATGTGAAAGACAGTATAGTAAATCGATTCCCCGCAATGTACAATCACCCTTCTTCTCTCTCTTTCTTTCTCTCTATCTCTTCCCCCGCTTTGCCATTTCTATTTCTTTCTCTAAACCCTAAACTTTACCATTGCTTGCCTCTGTAAACCCTAAAGTTACCGTCACCTACCCCTCGCTTTGAACTCCATTGAGCTCCATCGCACTCCATTCACTATGCCACTATCAAATGGCATGCTCCTGGTGATAACAAAGAGGTTAGTCATCGCACACAAATGTACAAGCTCAACTCTATGAAATGGTATGGCATGTAGCAACTCACCATACAAGCTTCTCTTATCTAATCATCACACACAAAAGTTAAACTCGTTCTTATCACACAAAAAAGATAAACTTGCTAGCAAGTTTCCATACAACACAAGGAAAAAAGAAGGGGCAGACTGTGCTTTGGAGGTGCAAACTGTGCTTTGGAAGCCAGCGCATGCACTAGCTTCCAAAGAGTAGTCTACCCTTTTTTAACCTTATGTTGTATGGTGCGTTTTAATTAGCAGTAGATGATGGGTTTCTCAAGAAAATTTAAAGCAAAATGTTGGGGTTTTTTTCTTAGCACTAGATGATGGATAGCATAAGAGTAAGGTTTGTTGGTCGCTTATGATCAAGGAAGTTGTGATGAAGAAGATGCTATTACTATTGAATTTTTTAGTTATGTAGATGAATCTAACTTGCATGGGCCATAGTTTGATTGTGTGATGGTGGTTCCTAATTATTTGCTTGAAGAGGGAGTTTTCAAGACTTCTTATGTAATGTAAAGATTGATTTGTAATGCATAGATTCATTCCATCTTTGATGCAATGGCCATTAGCTAGGTGTTGGCTATGTATGATGCACATGGACTTGAATGTGAGATGGGTTTATATGTGGAAATACACTTTCGTGGCCTTGTAGAAGCTCATGTAGATTCACCATGGATAATATAGGATGACATTATTTGGCACAAGTCAAAGATTCCACCCTATGCTTTGAGATGGTTAGATAATGAAGCGAACGTTTTGTAGTAGGGATCATGCTGATGTTAAGCATGGGAAGCTTTGATGTATGTTTGTTTATATTTTTTACTGGATAGTGTGGGGTGTAGCAAGTTTCCATACAATGCAAGGCTATCAGAGCATAGTTTGCCCCCTTTTTTTTGCCTTGTGTTGTATGGGCAACACTCAAATGGATGGCTTTGATAGTAGGCATCATGGGCCTTCAAAGTCTTGAGTATTTAAAGGGTGTAGCAAAAATTGCCTTTGAGGGCCACATTGGAGGATGTTTTAAAAAAATGCATCTTAAGGAAGCAATATGAAACATTTCGTGGTTGACGAATCAGCAATAGTCCCCATCCCTAACGCTCCACAAGTGAAATTAGCAATAGTCCCTACCACTTCTCAATTGCAAGATGTGGTGGAGCTAAGTGATGCACTAGAGTTAACACAAAATGCTACTAATGTAGCAAAAAACGAAAGAGACAAAGACCAAGAGCAAGCACCTCTCATTCTTCATGGGCTCGTCGAGGCACAGATGTAGCTTGGCCTTCTTCAAGAGTGCTTGTCAAAGTTCTACGTTACGATGGAGAGCAATCCACCTCTAATTTCATTGTGTCATTTGTTTGTGAATGAAGCTGTTAGGACATCAGAAGTGGATGTGACCGTTCTTGTGAATAGATTTGATAGAGCCGGCCATATTGAGGCTAATGCACCATTTCTTGTTGGTTTTAAAAGGCTTGGGGAGGGCTTTATTCAAGTGAACGATGATGACATGCAACAGTGGGTCCAATGTGGACAAGAATCAACACTGTGTTTGAAGAAGAGCTCCCTGATGAGTGGCCAAATTTGAGAGGAAAAAAGTTTTTGGTATGGGATGGTAATCATCACCTCAAATCTTAGTTGTCTTGTATGAAATGAGGGTAAGTGTTAAGGTCTTCATTCTATGAACTATAGAGTGCAATTTCTTGATACTATTTATCCTCAATTTTTTATAACATTAATGGATTGTGTAGAGCTTATGCAAATGAGATGTCAAGATACGTAAGATTTAGGTGCAAGTTTTTGGATGTGGCCCGTGGTGGTCAAGAGGGAGAGCTGTTACTTGCACTCATGCACCTTCCACTCTTAGGCATGAGATGTATATGTTCCAAAAGTTTGGATTCGCAAATAAAGAGAGTATAATGGTAGCTCTCCCACCAAAGACATGATCAATAATTAAAAGAGAAATGATTCTAGAGATAATAAATACACATGTCAAGCCTTAGTATAACAATCTGGCTTGCATGATGGCCCAGTTATTCTTCAAGGTACGAGTTTAGTTGCTTGGGACGAGGTGACTCACCAAGCTTGTTTTGCTTTGTGTAACCAAAGATTTTCATGAGGACTTAATTGGCTAAAACTTATGTGCTTAATCAATAAGTACTTGGAGATGAAGAATATGAAAAGCATAACACACTTGTTTTAAGAGCAATGGAAAAGGTATGTATAGCAATATCAGCTTTCGATTATGTAAGTGAAAAACTCTAAGAGGTTGGATAAGATTTTGCATGATTGGTGCAGAGATTCATCAGTATGGCATACAAAATTGCTACTATTACTAATCCAAATAATGGCCACGATTTCTTTTGAGTCTTGTTTAACATTGATTGGATTAATAACAAGGCGGTGAAGAAGGAAAACTTGCAATGGATAACGGCTTCAACAATTAGTCCTATAAGGTATATGTCTTATACTTTCACATAGTTTCTTATCCTTGTTTTCACCTTTCTTTATTGTAGTGCATGTAAAAAAACTTTGAGTGTGTAGGAAAAAGGATATATTACAAATCTTATCAGGGCCTCAACTGATAATATGCCTTATGAAGAAGGAGACATATTTGTACCGTGCTTGTATGAGGGCTTTAGAGATTATCCGAGATCTAGACATTGGGGTGGTGAGCCATTGTAAGAGGGTGCTAAGGCATACTTCAAGGACATGAGGATGCGTCATTTCCAACAAGCCTTTGCATACTAAAGAATGGTGGGCTTATGGTGGGGACAAATAGCTAGAAATTGAAAAACCATTTGACGTTTGGTGTAGAGGTAAATCTTAAGTGTAACATACATGCATTATGTCACTTTCACTCTTATAATTGGTTTATGAGATAATTATGTGTCTTGTGGGGTTTCAAAGGTGGATCTATAATCTCATTGAGAGTGGGCAACTCATACAATGCCCAAATGAGACAAATGAATGCTTGTCATAGGAGAGTCCATCTTTCGTGTATCTTCATACATGGAAGGATGAGGGTTTTTTAGATTGGGAGCATATATGTTTCCCATGGTGGATTGAGTACCCTCCCAACAAGAAACATGAAAGTGAGGAGGCTCTTTCTCAAGGTAGTGAACTCGTTACATTCCAATCACACACACAAGCATGCATCCTACAACCAAAAGCAAGCAATAAAGTAAGAGCTCAAGAGAAGAAGAAAGCTTTGTACTTAAAAATGATTGAGTTTCCCGGTTCACATCATCAAAAGTTGTATATATACAAGTGGTCTTTACCTAGCCACCCAACTTAAGTGGGTGCCCATTGCCTATCTCTACCCATATATGAAAGGCTTATGGCTGGCTTTTGATAATGTGTACTATTCCTAGGCTAGGGGTGGGGATTTCAAATGTATGGAATAAGTTGACACCTCATGATGTGAAGAAGGCTATGCTAATGGATCACTAATAGCTTGTGGTTAGAGGAGGCATCTGCGTGGCTTCATTGTAAACTTAAAATAAAGAAAGGGTTCATACAACTACGTTGTTTCTATTAAGGATTTGTTGAAAAGTTCTGTCAAATGCTATTACACTCTCTTTTAGAAACTTACCTACCAAGTTGCTTCTCCTAAGGGTCTGTGGAAACGTTTTGTCAAATACTATTGTGCTCTCTTTTTATAACAATCATTAAGCATGCATAAATTCCTTCTCTTAAAGATCTATGGAAAAGTTCAATCAAATATTAATGTGCTCTCTTTTTAGAATGACGACTAAACATGCACATATCAGAAAAATATTAATGTAATATACTCAATCATACGTGTATTTTGGTCAAGGTATGAGTATTATTGATACTTGGTGTAGGTGGCAACAATATAGATGACTACACCGTGTAATAGAGTAGAGTATGGAAATATGCTACACCGTGTAATAGAGTAGAGTATGGAAATATGCTATCTCTCTTTGCCCTCCATATCCATAAGATACTCGTAGAAACACCTTAGCTTATCGAACATGTTCAAGCATCAAAAAATTATGAGTTTGAATAATTTTCATGTACTACTGCACCTATTCTTTAACGATGGTGGGTAGAACACACCCTTTGGGTTTCCACCTTCTACTCCGATGTAAGTGGAGTAGAAGCTCATCCTCATGTGCTTATTCTTTGACAATGGACATAACATCCCTTGGGTTTCCACCTCCTACTCCTATGTAAGTAGGAGCAGAAGCTCATCCTCATGTGCCTATTCTTTGACAATGGACATAGAATCCTTTGGGTTTCCACCGTCTACTCCAATGTAAGTAGGACAAGCTTCCACCAACCACTGGCAAGAGTGCCTAATCAAAGCTTTACAAGTGGTCCAAAAAGAAAAGTTTAGAAAAAGCTCTCATAAATGTTTATTCTTAATATAACCACACAAATGCTAGCTAACAATCATGTTAGTTGATTTTGTGGCTCACAATAAGTAGCATTCTACTTGGAATCTATTATAACCCACATAGATCCCCAAATCCATTCTTATATAGAAGTGCTTCATGTAGAGGGAAACAAGAAGAGAGAGAGATAATTGCAACACCATAGATGTGAAGTCAGAATCCATTAGAGAAACTACACAAAAAAAAAAAGGATCAATGTGAGGAGCACATTGTAGATTGAAGAATTGGATGAGGTTGAACTACTCTTGGTTACTAATGTAGTGACATAGAATAACAAAGTCTTGATTTTAGTGGACAAAGGGTGATAGACTTGGCTTACAGTTCTTAGTTATTCGAAGCCTCATGCGTATGTGAATAACCTCTTATAGCCATTTTCTGTGTGAGCGTGATAAAGTAGTGATGTCATATGTTTAGCCACGTATCATTGTCCCAATGTATGTGATGTGTCAAAGATAAAGCTTTTAAGCCTATAAAAGGCATTGTGCTATTTAAAGCTCATACAACATCAATAAATAGAAGATATTATTGAGTTATGTAATAGTTTTCTCTCTCTTAAGTATAGTCTTTCTGTGTGTGTGTGTGTGTGTGTCTTTGCACTACCACACAACATGCATATCTTTCATCCTCCATAGCTGCTTGCCCCTAATCTCCCCTACATGGTATCAAAGCTAGGCTTTTAAATTGTTACCGCTAGCTTATTGCTACTGCCCCCAGAGGTAAAACCAAGAGCCACTAGGAGTTGCCTGCCCAGAGCTATCTCGTGGGCTACCACGAGTTTTGGGCAGTGCTAGTGCAGAGTGCACCACCTCCACTCAGCCTAGCAAGATAATACTGCTCGCCAATTTCATTGCCAAAATTGGGTGATACAAGCATTGAGAGATTTTTTGCCTCTACCCAGTTTGCCACCACGTCATTGCACCATGCTTTCTCACCCTCTTTTCCGTGCCATTATGCCCAGTTTGCTGCTTCTCCATCCTAAGCACAAAGTGTCAACAGAGAGCCCTCTGCATATGACTTTGCCCATGGTTGGGGGCCTATTTTTGGCGATGCTCTTAGCTATGAAGTTGACTTTGAAAGAGGAGGTGAAGGGCTTCGTAGTTCCATGAGGCCGTGCACGGCACCGCATGCATGCATTCTTTGGTGTAAAAGTTTATGGCCACGATGATGAAAAAAATATTGATGTCTGCACATGCGAAGTTGTGCACAGGCATTGCATGATGAAGAAAATTTTGATGTCTGCACACGCGAAGTCATGCACAGGCATCGCATGATGAACATGCGTTCTTTGGTGTAAGAGTCGATGGCCACGATGATGGATGACTGCGAGTAGGACTGCGAGCAGGTTGCAAGAGTTTATGTCTAGAGAGCCGGTGGGTGATATTGAAGATGAAGATCAAGACTTTGGCCTGCACGATGGGTATAGGTCAAAGTTGTTGGGGCTTTGATGTGACAATCTCTACCTTGACGCAAGCCTTAAATCTTTCATCGTGCAACTAGATCCTTACCTGCATCTAGAGCTGCTGTAGAAGCCAAGCTCGCCATGAGCGAATTCAGTAAGAATAGCTTTGAGTCTCAAGACATTCAGTGTGCTATCTGCAAGGAGGTTTTCTTGGCCCATTAGCTATAGCAAGTCACCCTTAGTGTGGAAGACTCTGATTAGGATTTCTAGTTGTTTGTGTGTGTGTCATGGGTTCTCTGTGCAAGGAGCCTCCCTGAAATCTGAGTGTGTGTGTTTTTCCTTTAAATGCTTGTACTACTTAGGCCCCGTATTATCTTTTATGCCACATAGATCCCCAAATTCATTCTTATAGAGGGAAGCAAGAAGAGGGAGAACTAATTGCAATACCGTAGACATGAAGCTAGAATTCACCAGAAGAAGCTACACACACACAAAAATAGGGCCAATGTGAGGAGCACATTGTAGATTGAAGAATAGGATGACGTTAAGCTACTCTTCGCTCTACTACTAATGTAGTGACATATAACAAGGTCTTGATTTCAAAGGATATTAGACTTGGCTTATAGCTCTTGGGTATTCGAAGCCTCATGTGTGTGTGAAATAGCCCTTAGATGGCTTAGTGTGTTGTTGTGTGTGTGTTGTTGTGTGTGAACAACCTTTTATAGCCGTTTTATGTGTGAGTGTGGTAAGTAGTGATGTCAAGTGTTTAGCCATGTGTGATTGCCCCAATGTGTTGATGCGTCAAAGATAAAGCTTTTAAGCCTATAGAAGGCACTATACTCTTTGAAGCTCATATAACATCAATCAATAGAAGATATTATTAAGTCGTGCAATAACTCTCTCTCTTGACTATAAGTTCTCTCTCTCTCTCTCTCTCTCTCTCGTACTAGAAGATATATTACTAGAATTACTTTACAAATGGCCACATGGCCACAATGTGATGTACTAGCTTTCCCTCACTAATTACTATACGAACCACAGGTGTAGCTCGAAGTACCCTCATCCAATCATAGCCGTGTCATTCACCAAATGAGCTAACCGCAAGGAAGAGACTTGCCACAATAGTACCCTCATCCAATCATAACCGTGTCATTCACCAAATGAGCTAACCGCAAGGAAGAGACTTGCCACAATAGTAGCCCTTTTATATGACCTATGTGAGCTATAATACCCACTTTTGCATCAAATTTGCATCAAATATGAAGTCATTCCTAGTTAACCAAATATGCCACAAACCTATCCACTTGTAAAAAGGAAAGAAAATTGAATGTTTTGGGTTATCCGAATCGTGCAAAAAATCAAGTCTTTAATCTTTACGAGCCTATTTGTCAACAAAATCCTTACGCAAGAAAGGAAATCCCACACCTTGTTTGCCACCAGACATGAAATGAAAAGAAGCGAGCATGTTTCCAAGCATGTAGTACAAAACACACAATTACCAGAAGCAATCCGTCGCTTTCGCAACAACTGGTTCTCTAATGGTAGGCCTCTAACTAGCATACGCCATAGGAACACCTTCCCTTGATATGGAATCTTAGACTACCAGCCCTGTAAGATTACTTCCTTCCACCAGGCCTTACTTTGCCTGATATTCCATACCCGATTAGCCTTCTTAGTGATTCAATGCCCGCTTATCTTCCACCATCATATGGTACACTTGATTTGTTATATGCTGACAATGTCTTGAGGCTTTCTAAATGCCCAATCTAACCAAGGTTGTTGATCCTCCAACTAAGGAATATCATCAAATGGTGTAAGGCCTGCCCTCACCTTCTCCCATAATTGTACATATCCACATGGAACCCGAAAATATTGATGAATTTTTTGAAAAGAAAATAAGCGGCCTCTATGTGGCAACAAGACATCCATGATTCTCACTAGTCCCAATCGAGCCATTCTATTGAATTTTGGCCACTCAACAAGTTTGTCAAGCCACTCCAGAAGTTGTGAAGTAGCCAACACCTCACCTACCATAGAATTCAACTGCATCCACAAATCTGAAGGAATCCATTTAGTGTGTGTCAACACCTCCTTCCATGAGATCATCAAATGAGAAAGGAGAGGTGAAGCCACCACTCAAACCTGTTGGGAACCATTCACTACATCCCATCATGTACCATCAATCCTGGTATTACCATGCACAAGTGTGACCTCCTCTAGGAGGGCCTTAGCCACATTACCACCCATGGCTCTTGAAATACACACATATCTTGCAGTAAAGGCCATCTCCTAGTGACCATATGTAATCTGACATCTAATAGGGCTGCCCCTCCACTCCTCTTTGGAGTACTAACATGTTCCCAAGAAATCCACATCTGTCCTGGCTTATTTCCTGCTCTTTTCCATAGCATAAATCTAATTGGCTTTTGTATCTGATGCAAAGCTTTGCTCATACATGGCAAGAAAGGCAAGAAAAAAGATATCATGTTAACCATAATGGATTGTGTCACTTTGAGCCAAACATACATACGCCAATCCTGAGATTTCCAATACACAAAATTTTCATTTTTCCTTGTAGAAATCCATGCCAACAAAGCCTGTGAATCAACATTAACTCCAATCGGATAACCCAAGTGGCGTGTGATGCATATCCTTTGTATGACCTACCCATTCCATTTAAAACCAAGCAAATTGCTCTTGGTAAAGCTTATCAGAGCAAATTTTTACATATTAATGTACCCTGAAGCAAGACCAAAAGTATGATAAACAGCCATAGCCTTCTGAACATTATCTCTTTGAGCCTTAAGAAACATGAAAGAATCATCTACCAATTCCTGGCTGACTATTTGCTCTCTGCTTGGAAGAGTAAGCCCTTTAACTTCACCGTCCTCCACTAGCTTATCCAGTCGATACAAGATAAGATATGTAACAATTGCAAACAAGAGAGGGCGAAGTGGGCATCCATACCTGACCGATCTCGTCAAATGAATGGGATCAATCACTCCACCATTAACCATAAGCCTAGCCACTGTATCTTGGCTAATAGTATAAATCAAAGAAGACATGTGAGGTCCAAATCCCATAGCCTGCATAAGTTGTGAAAGAAAAGACCAACTAATATGATCATAAGCCTCTTCAATATCTACTTGAATCATAACCACCTCTTCAATATCTACTTGAATCATAACCACCTCTTGCCTTGAAGCCCTTGCATAATCAATTCCAATTTGTATATTCAATATATTATGCAAAATATTTTGACCTTTAATAAATCCATATTGCCTTGGATGAATCAAAGTAGGAAGAAATCTTGTAACCTCTTAGCCAAGACCTTTGCAAATATCTTATACATGGCTCCCATCAATGTGATTGGTCTCCATTGACCTAGATTAATCGGGGATGGAACTTTAGGCAATAAACGTACAAGCCCAATCTTCCAACTCGCGGGAATGATACCTATGTTCCACACCTCCTAAAAAATAGAAGTGAGAGGGACCTTCAACTCATCAACATACTTCATGAAAAGCCATTGGGGAGCCCATCCCATCCTGGACTTTTCCCTTTAAGCAAAAGCTTTAACACGTCTTCCACCTCATCCATAGAAATATCTATTTCCAATTCATTTGCAAAAACGTCGGCGAATACCTGGTGAGACGAACCAAGTGAAACAAAGACTCTCTAGCTGCGATGGCATCAGGAGATATGACCTCATGCGGACTCAACAAATGGTGATAAAAGTCCATACACACATTTACAACACAAGTAGAATCAATAATCAATACTCCTTTCCTATCTTGCATCTTGACAATATTCTCACGTGCATGCTTTCGCTGCAAACGAGCAAAGAACGTATGTGAGTGACAATTAGAATCCATTGGAGCCATAAGTTTATATCTCACATATTGATTCTCGTGCAATGCTACAACCTGATGGGACAACCAATCAATAGCTATCTCAATGTTATGGTGGCAATAACCGTCCTCTTGAACCACCTGGTTCAACCAACAACAATTCTAGGTTCCGCAACATCTCCCTAAAATATGATGCATTATGAATCCCATACTAGCGAGCAAGCTTTTGAATATTGAACATACAACACTCCCAAGCTAACACCCGAATAGAGATAACATGGCCTCTAAAGTTTTGTAACACCTGCCACATAAGCTGATAGAAAACAATATGCTCCAAGAAAGTTTGGTTAACCTTAAGAGGAGCCTTTCCCAATAATGGCCTATAAGAATCCACAGAATGGCTATGCATCTCCAATACCAAAGAGAAATGATTTGACAAAATATTATTATATTCTGCCTGCATGGACAATATCTCTAGCAGAAACAAATCATGCTAGCAAATATACATTCTGTCCAAACGAGCTCTTGTACCCACGAACTGTTGAGAGGCATATGTAAATCCTCTCTCATGCGGGTGTAGCCATGACCGCATATCTTGTTTCAAAACTTGATTGGCAAACACATTCCAGCTGAGCCTCTCCAGACCATCCATAATAGAGTGAGGTGTAGAAGCATGCTTCGAAAATTCACATACATTAGAATCGCCCAACACAAAGCTAGGATTAGCGTTGCACAAACACAATAAATTTTCCCATAGCTGATGATGATGTGCAACACCATTAACCTCATATAGCCCCACAAGCCATAATGTTTCATCTATAAACTCCACTTGCACAACAATGAACTGCCCCCAGACATCCTGCATAACCAATGATGGCTTAAACTAACATTCACTGCAATCATGAACCCTGATTGTGTAGTGGGGTGCCCACTATAAAACACACGAAATTCCTTATAATCATACACTTGTCCAGCCATGGAATGTTGTTTATGCTCCATAACATAAAACATATCCCATTGACCTTGAAACATAGTAAGCCACATGCGATATTTCTTGGACGATAAACACACACCTTTTACATTCCAAAGAGTAATCTTCATAATCCATAAAACAGAAAGCCAATCAATGAGAGGTACCACCATCGCCCTGTTTCCTTACAATATTGTGTAGGATCCTCAATGCCTTCTCTCTCTAGAGCAAAACATCCACCCGTTCTTTCTCACCTAAAGTATGGGCATCATTAGTGATGTATCCTGTGTCCACTTGACATCTGCATACTTCTTGTCCCATGCTGAGATCATATCCCCTTTTTTATCAAATAGATAAGGAAAATTTACTTGATTTTCTTTCGTAACTCAAGGTCTCAGATTATACCGAGAGTGTGATACCCTACCTTGGTTATCTTTCTCTTGAGTCTATCTTGTGGCACAAGGACGAAATGATGAAGAGGCACCATGACCAACACCCACATTTTGATTACCACCGGAAGTAGCTGTCTCGCGAGCGCCTCTCTTCGCCAGTGCAAGCCAAGGTCTAACTTCTGTATTTGCCAAAACTTGTTTACCTTTATCTACCACTTGCTCACTTTATTTTGCTACTTTTTTTATCTTCTCTATATTCAAACCAGATGGCAAAACAGGAGCTAATTTATCCTTATAAGTCGGACCCTAGGACACATTCGGTTGTGTGGCTGAGCATTCACCTCCTCTGGACACTCTAAAATGAAGTGACCCATCTCCCCACAACACGGAAGCAAATGGCTTGCAAACAATCCCCACTTTAATTCGAAATACAAAGAGTCAAATCCATTCACGCATCACCTCAATTATCGAGGTCAGGGGGCTTCCCAGTATCCCACAACATGCAAACCCTGTTTTTATTCTCGGACGACATTCTGGGCTCCACCAACACCTCCCCCAATAGTCCGCATGACCAATGGTAACAATTCCCACATAGTTGATGAAAATTCTACAACCTTAACCCAAATGAGGCATGCCTGGCGCAACATATCTCTATACTCTACCATAGGGCGCCAGGGTACAACATGCACCAACTATCCATCTAGAAATAACGGGACTTTCTGCATAACCAAATCTCGAACTTCTTTGGATGAGAATAGGACCTCATAGAATCCTCTGGGAAAGTTGAAGATCTTCTCCACAAAATTACCATCTAATAAATCATGTAATCAATTTGTAATCCTATTGAAGAATGGAATTCATCCAGTAAAAAAGAAAATTGCAGCCTTGTTATGAAAGGATTCCACTTGTGCCACAATCGCCATGTTTCCACTTGGGCATCTACCATTTCCTCTATTGGAACCTTGGTAGCCCTAACATGATTTTCCATCACATATGATTGCAAAATTTGATTAGCTTATGTAACTCGAAAGTCAAAAGCCACCTCATGGTTCTCTTCTTGAGGTGCATCAAGAAGCAAGGTATCCTAAAGCATCCGACTAGCCTCCTTCCCTCCATATTCACCTCCGATCAATCTCTGCCTTTTAGCCTAATCTTTAGGCTCAGGCTCAGGCTCAGCAGGCTCTAGCCCTCCACCCTCAAACTTCTCTACATCTTTTTGTTGAGACCTGTGCCTCTACAAAATCCATATCTATGGTTCCTTAACTTATTTCCACTACTCAACAACACTGAAAATTAATGCTTTCACCAAAAGAAGAAGAAGAGTTATGTTTCAGCCTTGCAAACGAAGAGGAGAAGATCCACTGCCCGGATGGAAAATCTATCTGCACGAATGGCTTCAAAAGAGTGGTAAAACTCTAGCATAGCTGGTGGAACCGCTTCAGGCTCACTGTTATATGTACATTATGTGTGCTATGTTATATACACATTATGTGTGCATATACTAGGAGGCTAACCCACTGTTAAAACCCTAAGATCTCTCTAGATAATTGTTATGCATAAACATGCATAAATCAGGCATAAACTCAACCACCCCCGAGCCCAAGGGATGCACACATGAATAATAATGAAATACATCATACCTCTACCTTGATGTCCCATACCATCAAGAGGTATAACTCCAATCCAATAGCATGTAGCTAAAGTGTGAAATGGTAGATGAGTAGATATGGACCTCTACACAAGAGACCATAGCATAAGCCTCAAGCTCCCAAAGCTTCCAAGCCCCCTTAAGTGTGCCCCATGCCCCTATTATATAGGAGGGCCCTCAAGTGACTCTTGACTTTCCATTCCTCATGTGTGACCCTTGGATGCCTGACCCTAACCTTAAACCTTAAGGTTAGTCCTAACCCATGCTCCACTAGAGCTTGTTCCCATGCTCCCATGCTCACAAGCCTAATGTGGGTTAGCCTCCTAGTATATGCACACATAATGTGTATATAACATAGCACACATAATGTACATATAACATACTTCCCCTCTCTCAAAACATTGCACTCTTGCAATGAAAAGAAGGAGAACTATGCTGAACAATCTCAACCGACTCCCAAGTCGAATTCTCAATTTGCCTATCTTTCCACCTTATTTTAACCTCAGGGATTAGTCAACTACAAAGTTTCCTTTCCCTGAATTCAAGTACCTTATCAGGTTCATGTGCAACATAGAATAATTCATCGACTTCAACGAGTTCTTGAGGAGTAACTGTGTCATCCTCACCTCCCAGTTTCCCTTTCAATCTATCGATATGAAAGACTGGATGAACTCTAACAATTGGAGGTAATTTTAGTTCATACGCAACCGTGCCAATCCGATATATAAATCGAAATGGACCACAATATCTAGGAGATAAATTCGAGCATTTTTCCATTGACAAAGTTTGAAAATCTTTAGGAACATTAAAATAAACCAACGCTCCTGGTTCAAAAGACCGAGATGAGCGTCCCCTATCAGCATAAAACTGTGCCCTATCATGAGCACTCCTGATAGAATCCCGAGCTTTGGTCAGCATTTCTTGCATATCTCGCAAGAAATCCCTCAATGCATCAAGCTCGATGTCCTTAAGACCGACATCAATAGGTGCCCTGGGTTGATACCCATACATAAGTATGCACGGACTAAAAAATGATAGCCGTAAATTTAGAACTGTTATAGGCAAATTCCATCATTGGAAGATATTTTTTCCAATATGATGATTTTCTAGAGACATATGCACGAAGCATATACACTATAATCTGATTCATACACTCTGTTTGCCCATCAGACTACTGCGGATGATCAGAGCAATTCACATTCAAAGTAACTTCCTCGTTTTGTAAACCTTTCGGAATAAAGTAGGAAAGCATGGCATTATAACAGCAAAAACCAGGGATTCATCGGCGCCCCGACATACCCACATCTGCATATGGAATAATCGACGTCTCGAGTTACCCATATCAACATAGAGAATCATCAACGTCTCGATGAGTCACATATATCCATCCATAAACCTATCAGGTTGATTGTGTAAATCACCTAAAGTACGGAACTAGAGAAAGAAATGCCAACAAAGGAAGAATCCAAATTTCCTTATCCGAACACAACAAGATAAACTTGTTTGAACTCTAAAGAAAGAGATTTCAACAAGTGAAAATGCCGATGAGATTACCCTCATCAAAACATGTAGGCTATAGATAAAAGATGTTTATCTAGAGAATGCCCACACTATAGCTTCTAGTGAATTTAGAAAATAAGATTGTCTTTGAATGTTGAGGTCAACATGCTAAGTGATGTAAGCAAAGCAACAATCTTGAGCCCAAATTATCCCATAAGATAATATATGTGAGGGATCACTAGCGTCCCATACCACCATGATACCACCCATACATACCTTAACAATTTGAAACTCCCTAGTATGCCGTCTAGGAAATATGAATAAAATCCTGTATAAAAGGAATAAGATGGCCTTATCCAGACTTTCACATACTAAACCTGTCTCTATATACTTGAGACTACATCAAGGAATAAATCCTTCTGAGTATATCATTAGAAAAGAAATTGAATTATTGGCGCCTTTCTAATGATAACTACCCAAAACACAATAAAGTTAGGGTAGAAAAATAACTCACCTAGATATATAAGCAACTAGGTATTCGAGTTGGAATATGAACAAGAGTAAAAAAAATATACTCCAAAATTATGTGCAGAAAACGAAGGCAAGTGCTACCTTCAAAGCACATGTAGTTATTCAAAAGATCAAAAGATCCTTATAAAACCATGGATAAAAGCATAGAAGCTCCTTCAATCCATAAATAACATAGTTGATCATAAAAAACAATGCATACCATCTAATGGACATTTAATCATGCCAAAAGAAGCATTAAAATTGGTGGCCAACTCATCAATCCAGAGTATATGAACGTTGTGTTGTTCAAATAAAACTCCAAAGTAAGAAAGTGAAACACATGTGTATAGAACTCAATAAAAAAAACCCCTAGACACAAGTGATCTAGGCAAAACCTGATGAGTCCATATAAAACTTGGAAAACATCCAATAAAATCCACCAAAACAAACCGATCAACTAACCCATGATAGAGGCTTAAGAAATTAAGCACAAACCACACTTAAAAAAGTGCAAAATAAATTATCATGAAAAAGTGTCAAAGGTGAAACACACTTTGAACGTAAATTATAGCCATCAAAAGAAATTAAGGAACATGTCCAAAAAGAATGGCTAAATCATGGTAAAAAATCATGAATACATTGTTTAGAATTAATCCAAACATAAATATCTATTAATACGAGATATGATCGTATTAATAATATGCGAATAACCCGCATCTATCTAATGTCAGCACGAGGAAACGTACTTCAACATTAAATAACCCTTGAAAATATTAAATTCTCAAGAAAAAGAATTATCATGATTTTTTTCTAATTTTCCCTAATTTTATAGGGCCTCAAAATATAATAATTTTGAATTCCACCAAACCTATCTTATGGCATTCCAAACCTATATTTTTCCAGAAAATTTTTAGCAATTAAATTTGCCAAAATACCATTGATATTTAAAAAATATCAATTATATCAATTTTTAAGATTTCTAAAAATAATTTCTAGAAATTTTCTAATTTTCCCTGAGAATCCCATCGTTCACAAAATTTCCAATTCCGCCCGACAATTCTCAAATCCAATGAAAATTTTTAATTTTAATGGATTTTTCTAATTTTCTGGGTCGAAAAATATAATTTCAAAGGAATTTGAATGGTCACGGGCGCCCGAATGGACACACCACATGCCAAACACCAACCCCACATTTTCCCGAAATTTAAAATAACCTTTGTCTAATTTTTCACTAATTTTCAGGAATTTTTTGAAATTTTTAATCAACCCCGAACGCATTTAGAATACGAACGGTCAAAAAATTTCAGAATTCCAACGGTTTTCCCGGAATACGGAAAGCCAAAAGATTTGGGAAAATGAAAAGACAAAAAAAATTCGGAATGTGAAAGGTCAAAGGTTTCTGGAATACGGAAGGTCAAAAGTTTTTCCGGAATTCGGAAAGCCAAAAGGTTTCGGGAAAACGGAAAGCCAAAGGTTTTCCGGAAGATGAAAAGCCAAAAAATTTTCAGAGAATTTTCAGAGAATTTTTCCCTCAAATCCCAAATTTTTCAGTAATTTCTAGGCTTTTTTTGAAATAAATTCAAAAACTTCTTTTTTTTAAATAAAAAACTCATTTTTTAAAAAAATGAAAAAAAAAATGAAAAAATAAGCTTTAAGCTTATATTGCATTTTGATTTTTTAGGGGGGGGGCTTTTTTTTCCGCCGGCTGCTGTGCGCAGTCCCCCCCTCCCGTCGCGTCGTCGCCTGCGCGCATGGAGAATGAGAGAGAGAGGACTCTCTCTTCTCCCCTCTCTCCTCCCTTTCCTCTCCATTTCCATCTCTCCTCCAATCTCTTCTCTCTCTCTCTCTCTCTTAATCAGAGAGAGATTAGCTTAATCTTTAATTAAGCTATTTAATTAAACTTTTTTAATTAACATATCTTAATCATAATTAATTATGATTAATGTTAAAAAATCATTTTAAAGAGATTTTCTCCCGGAAAAGAGAAAGAAAAATCAGATTTGAGAGGCGGAGAGAACCCCACGCACATGGGAGAGCAATTTATGCATCAACACGCTGTCCCCTACTGAATTTCAGTAGAAAATTGACAGAAATTTGATCGCATTCCCGCGGAAAAAACCCGCAAAAAATGTATAAAAATACATTTTTAATCATAAAAATACTCAAAAAATTCCTAAAAAATTAGGAAAAATTTTTAAAAATTCTAGAAATTCAGAGAATTCATTCTACAAAAATATCCACCATAAATTTTATGGTATTTTTGTAAAAAATTCCATTAATGCTCGATTTTAACCATAAAAAATAGGAAAAAATAGCATTAACTCACGGTATTCCCCCGCAACGTCGATTCGTCCATTGAATTGTAGTTACACACGTTCCAATCACCATATTGATGATCCACGTGCAATTCATCAACACAAATCAACAAAAAATAACATTTTATTAGTAAATATTAAAATTTACTAAAAAAAATCAACAATTAAATAGAGAGATCTTCACTGTTAAAACCCTAAGATCTCTCTATTTAATTGTTGATTTTTTTAGTAAATTTTAATATTTACTAATAAAATATTATTTTTTGTTGATTTGTGTTGATGACTTGCACGTGGATCATCGATTTGGTGATTGGAACGTGTGTAACTATAATTCAATGGACGAATCGACGTTGCGGGAAAATTCCGTGAGTTAATGCTATTTTTTCCTATTTTTTATGGTTAAAATCAAGCATTAATGGAATTTTTTACAAAAATACCATAGAGTTTAGGGTGGATATTTTTGTAGAATGGACTCCCTGAATTTCTAGAATTTTTAGAAATTTTTCTCTAATTTTTTAGAAATTTTTTGAGCATTTTTATGATTAAAAATGTATTTTTATATATTTTTGCGGGTTTTTTCCGCGGGAATGCGATCAAATTTCTATCAATTTCTACTGAAATTCAGTAGGGGACAGCGTGTTGATGCATGAATTGCTCTCCCGTGTGCATGGGGTTTTCTCCGCCTCTCAAATCTGATTTTTCTTTCTCTTTTCCGGGAGATCATCTTTTTAAAATGATTTTTTTAACATTAATCATAATTATGATTAAGATATGTTAATTAAAAAAGTTTAATTAAAAAGCTTAATTAAAGATTAAGCTAATCTCTCTCTGATTAACAGAGAGAGAGAAGAGATTGGAGGAGAGATGGAAATGGAGAGGAAAGGGAGGAGAGAGGGGAGAAGAGAGAATCCATCTCTCTCACAGACTTTCCACGCGCAGGCGACCGGGGGGGGGGGGGGGGGGGGGCAGCGCTGCAGCCGCGCGAAAAAAATCGCCCCCCCCATAAAAAATCAAAATCCAATAAATAAGCTAAAAGGCTTATTTTCATTTTTTTTTATTTTTTTAAAAAATAAGTTTTTTATTTAAAAAAACTTTTGGAGATTTTTCAAGAAAAAAGCTTGGGAATAAAGCCAGAAAAATTCAGAAAAATTGGAATTTGAGGTAAAAAAATCTCTGAAAAATTCCTTATTGAAAAATTTTTGGCTGTTCATCTTCCGGAAAACCTTTGGCTTTCCGTTTTCCCGAAACCTTTTGGCTTTCCGAATTCCGGAATAACTTTTGACCTTCCGTATTCCGGAAACCTTTGACCTTTCACATTCCGATTTTTTTTTTTGTCTTTTCATTTTCCCAAAACTTTTGGCTTTCCGTATTCCGAAAAAACCGTTGGAATTCCGAAATTTTTTGACCGTTCGTATTCTAAATGCGTTCGGGGTTGATTAAAAATTTCAAAAAATTCCTAAAATTTAGTGGAAAATTAGACAAAGGTTATTTTAAATTTCGGGAAAATGTGGGGTTGGTGTTTGGCACGTGGTGTGTCCATTCGGGCGCCCGTGATAATTCAAATTTCTTTTAAAATATATTTTTTGATAGAAAATTAAAAAATCCATTAAAATTAAAAATTTTCATTGGATTTGAGAATTGTCGGGCGGAATTGGAAATTTCATGAACGATGGGATTCTCAAGAAAAATTAGGAATATTCTAGATATTATTTTTAGAAATCCTAAAAATTGATATTTTTTAAAATATCAATGATATTTTGGTAAAATTAATTGCTAAAAATTTTCTGAAAAAATATAGGTTTGGAATGCCATAAGATAAGTTTCGTGGAATTCAAAATTATCATATTTTGAGGTCCTATAAAATTAAGAAAATTTTAGAAAAAATCATGATAATTCTTTTTCTCGAGAATTTAATATTTTCGAGGGTTATTTAATGTTGAAGTACGTTTTCTCGTGCTGACATTAGATAGATGCGGGTTATTCGCATAATATTAATACGATTATATCTCGTATTAATGGATATTTATGTTTGGATTAATTCTAAACGATATATTCATGATTTTTTACCATTGTTTAGCCATTCTTTTTGGACATGTTCCTTAATTTCTTTTGATGGCTATAATTTTCGTTCAAAGTGTGTTTCACCTTTGACATTTTTCCATGATAATTTATTTTGGCACTTATTAAAGTGTGGATTGTGCTTAATTTCTTAAGCCTAAGACAAACTCTATCATGGGTTAGTTGATCGGTTTGTTTTGGTGGATTTTTATTGGATGTTTTCCAAGTTTTATATGGACTCATCAGGTTCTGCCTAGATCACTTGTGTCTAGGGGTTTTTTATTGAGTGTTACACACATGTGTTTCACTTTCTTACTTTGGAGTTTTATTTGAACAACACAATGTTCATATACTCCGGATTGATGAGTTGGCCACCAATTTTAATGCTTCTTTTGGCATAATGTCCATTAGATGATATGCATTGATTTTTATGATCAACTATGGTTTTCATGGATTTAAGGAGCTTCTATGCTTTTATCCATGATTATAAGGATCTTTTGATCTTTTGAATAATTACATGTGCTTTGAAGGTAGCATTTGCCTTCGTTTTTTGCACGTAATTTTGGAGTATATTTTTTGTACTCTTGTACGTATTCCAACTCGGATACCTAGTTGCTTATATCTCTAGGTGAGTTATTTTTCTACCCTAACTTTATTATGTTTTGGGTAGTTATCATTAGAAAGGCGCCAATAATTCAATTTCTTTTCTAATGATGTATTCAGAAGGAGTTATTCCTTGATGTAGTCTCAAGTATATAGAGACAGGTTTAGTATGTGAAAGTCTGGATAAGGCCATCTTATTCCTTTTATACAGGATTTTATTCATATTTCCTAGGCGGCATACTAGGGAGTTTCAAATTGTTAAGGTATGTATGGGTGGTATCATGGTGGTATGGGACGCTAGTGATCCCTCACATATATTATCTTATGGGATAATTTGGGCTCAAGATTGTTGCTTTGCTTACATCACTTAGCATGTTGATCTCAACATTCAAAGACAATCTTATTTTCTAAATTCACTAGAAGTTATAGTGTGGGTAGATAAACTTCTTTTATCTATAGCCTGCATGTTATGATGAGGGAAATCTCATCGGCATTTTCACTTGTTGAAATCTCTTTCTTTAGAGTTCAAACAAGTTTATCTTGTTGTGTTCGGATAAGGAAATTTGGATTCTTACTTTGTTGGCATTTCTTTTTCTAGTTCCGTACTTTAGGTGATTTACACAATCAACCTGATAGGTTTACGGATGGACATATGTGACTCATCGAGACGTTGATGACTCTATGTTGATATGGGTAACTCGAGACGTCGATTATTCCATATGCAGATGTGGGTATGTCGGGGCGCCGATGAATCCCTGGTTTTTGCTGTTATAATGCCATGCTTTCCTACTTTATTCCGAAAGGTTTACAAAACGAGGAAGTTACTTTGAATGTGAATTGCTCTGATCATCCGCAGTAGTCTGATGGGCAAACAGAGTGTATGAATCAGATTATAGTGTATATGCTTCGTGCATATGTCTCTAGAAGATCATCATATTGGGAAATATCTTCCAATGATGGAATTTGCCTATAACAGTTCTAAATTTACGGCTATTATTTTAGTCCGTGCATACTTATGTATGGGTATCAACTCAGGGCACCTATTGATGTCAGTCTTAAGGACATCGAGCTTGATGCATCGAGGGATTTCTTGCGAGATATGCAGGAAATTCTGACCGAAGCTCGGGATTCTATCAGGAGTGCTCATGATAGGGCACGGTTTTATGCTGATAGGGGACGCTCATCTCGGTCTTTTGAACTAGGAGCGTTGGTTTATTTTAATGTTCCTAAAGATTTTCAGACTTTATCAATGGAAAAATGCTCGAATTTATCTCCTAGATATTGTGGTCCATTTCGAGTTATATATCGGATTGGCACGGTTGCGTATGAACTAAAACTATCTCCAATTGTTAGAGTTCATCCAGTCTTTCATATCGATAGATTGAAAGGGAAACTCGGAGGTGAGGATGACACAGTCACTCCTCAAGAACTCGTTGAAGTCGATGAATTATCCTATGTTCCACATGAACCTGATAAGGTACTTGAATTCAGGGAAAGGAAACTTTGTAGTTGACTAATCCCTGAGGTTAAAATTAGGTGGAAAGATAGGGAAATTGAGGATTCGACTTGGGAGTTGGTTGAGATTGTTCAGTGCAGTTCTCCTTCTTTTCATTGCAAGAGTGCAATGTTTTGAGAGAGGGGAAGTATGTTATATGTACATTATGTGTGCTATGTTATATGTACATTATGTGTGCATATACTAGGAGGCTAAACCACATTAGGCTTGTGAGCATGGGAGCATGGGAACAATCTCTAGTGGAGCATGGGTTAGGACTAACCTTAAGGGTTAAGGTTAGGGTCAGGCATCCAAGGGTCACACATGAGGAATGGAAAGTCAAGAGTCACTTGAGGGTCCTCCTATATAACAGGGGCATGGGGCACATCAAGGGAGCTTGGGGGGCTTGGAGGTTTGGGCTCCATGAGGCCAAGGCTATGTTATGCTCTCTTGTGTAGAGGTTCATATCTACTCTTCTACCATTTCACACTTTAGCTACATGCTATTGGATTGGAGTTGTACCTCTTGATGGTATGGGACATCAAGGTAGAGGTATGATGTATTTCATTATTATTCATGTGTGCATCCCTTGGGCTCGGGGGTGGTTGGGTGGTTGAGTTTATGCCTGATTTATGCATGTTTATGCATAACAATTATCTGAGAGATATACTAGGAGGCTAACCCACATTAGGCTTGTGAGCATGGGAGCATGGGAACAAGCTCTAGTGGAGCATGGGTTAGAACTAACCTTAAGGTTTAAGGTTAGGGTCAGGCATCCAAGGGTCACACATGAGAAATGGAAAGTCAATAGTCACTTGAGGGCCCTCCTATATAATAGGGGCATGGGGCACACTCAAGGGAGCTTGGGGGGCTTGGAGGCTAGGAAGCTTGAGGCTTATGCTATGGTCTCTTGTGTAGAGATCCATATCTATTCATCTACCATTTCACACTATAGCTACATGCTATTGGATTGGAGTTATACCTCTTGATGGTATGGGACATCAAGGTAGAGGTATGATGTATTTCATTTATTATTCATGTGTGCATCCCTTGGGCTCGGGTGGTTGAGTTTATGCCTGATTTATGCATGTTTATGCATAACAATTATCTAGAGAGATCTTAGGGTTTTAACAGTGGTATCAGAGCAATCTCTATTTAATTATTGTTGATTTTTTTTTAGTAAATTTTAATATTTACTAATAAAATGTTATTTTTTGTTGATTTGTGTTGATGAATTGCACGTGGATCATCGATATGGTGATTGGAACGTGTGTAACTACAATTCAATGGACGAATCGACGTTGCAGGGGAATACCGTGAGTTAATGCTATTTTTTCCTATTTTTTATGATTAAAATCGAGCATTAATGGATTTTTTAACAAAAATACCATAAAGTTTATGGTGGATATTTTTGTAGAATGGATTCCCTGAATTTCTAGAATTTTTAGAAATTTTTTCTAATTTTTTAGAAATTTTTTAAGTATTTTTATGATTAAAAATATATTTTTATACATTTTTTGCGGGTTTTTTCCGCGGTAATGCGATCAAATTTCTGTCAATTTTCTACTGAAATTCAGTAGGGGACAGCGTGTTGATGCATAAATTGCTCTCCCATGTGCGTGGGATTCTCTCCGCCTCTCAAATCTGATTTTTCTTTCTCTTTTCTGGGAGAAAATCTCTTTAAAATGATTTTTTAACATTAATCATAATTAATTATGATTAAGATATGTTAATTAAAAAAGTTTAATTAAATAGCTTAATTAAAGATTAAGCTAATCTCTCTCTGATTAAGAGAGAGAGAAGAGATTGGAGGAGAGATGGAAATGGAGAGGAAAGGGAGGAGAGAGGGGAGAAGAGAGAGTCCTCTCTCTCTCATTCTCCATGCGAGAGGGGGGGGCTGCGCACAGCAGCCGGCAGAAAAAAAAGCCCCCCCCCCTAAAAAATCAAAATGCAATATAAGCTTAAAGCTTATTTTTTCATTTTTTTCCATTTTTTAAAAAAATGAGTTTTTTATTAAAAAAAAAGAAGTTTTTTAATTTATTTCAAAAAAAGCCTAGAAATTACTGAAAAATTTGGGATTTGAGGGAAAAATTCTCTGAAAATTCTCTAAATTTTTTTTGGCTTTTCATCTTCCGGAAAACCTTTGGCTTTCCGTTTTCCCGAAACCTTTTGGCTTTCTGAATTTCGGAAAAACTTTTGACCTTCCGTATTCCGAAAACTTTTGACCTTTCACATTCCGAATTTTTTTTTTGTCTTTTCATTTTTCCAAAACTTTTGGCTTTCCGTATTCCGGGAAAACCGTTGGAATTCTGAAATTTTTTAACCGTTCGTATTCTAAATGCGTTCGGGGTTGATTAAAAATTTTAAAAAATTCTTGAAAATTAGACAAAGGTTATTTTAAATTTCGGGAAAATGTGGGGTTGGTGTTTGGCATGTGGTGTGTCCATTCGGGCGTCCGTGACCATTCAAATTCCTTTAAAATTATATTTTTCGACCCAAAAAATTAGAAAAATCCATTAAAATTGAAAATTTTCATTGGATTTGAGAATTGTCGGGCAGAATTGGAAATTTCCTGAACGATGGGATTCTCAGGGAAAATTAGAAAATTTCTAGAAATTATTTTTAGAAATCCTAAAAATTGATATAATTGATATTTTTTAAATATCAATGGTATTTTGGCAAATTTAATTGCTAATTTTTTTTTGGAAAAATATAGGTTTGGAATGCCATAAGATAGGTTTGGTGGAATTCAAAATTATTATATTTTGAGGCCCTATAAAATTAGGGAAAATTAGAAAAAAAATCATGATAATTCTTTTTCTTGAGAATTTAATATTTTCAAGGGTTATTTAATGTTGAAGTACGTTTTCTCGTGCTGACATTAGATAGATGTGGGTTATTCGCATATTATTAATACGATCATATCTCGTATTAATAGATATTTATGTTTGGATTAATTCTAAACGATGTATTCATGATTTTTTACCATGATTTAGCCATTCTTTTTGGACATGTTCCTTAATTTCTTTTGATGGCTATAATTTACGTTCAAAGTGTGTTTCACCTTTGACACTTTTCCATGATAATTTATTTTGCACTTTTTTAAGTGTGGTTTGTGCTTAATTTCTTAAGTCTCTATCATGGGTTAGTTGATCGGTTTATTTTGGTGGATTTTTATTGGATGTTTTTCAAGTTTTATATGGACTCATCAGGTTTTGCCTAGATCACTTATGTCTAGGGTTTTCTTATTGAGTGCTACACACATGTGTTTCACTTTTTTACTTTGGAGTTTTATTTGAACAACACAACGTTCATATACTCCGGATTGATGAGTTGGCCACCAATTTTAATGCTTCGTTTGGCATGTTTATGTCCATTAGAAGGTATGCATTGATTTTTATGATCAACTATGGTTTTTATGGATTCGAGGAGCTTCTATGCTTTTATCCATGGTTTTATAAGGATCTTTTGATCTTTTGAATATTTACATGTGCTTTGAAGGTAGCATTTGCCTTTGTTTTTTGCACATAATTTTGGACTATGTTCCTTGTACTCTTGTACATATTCCAACTCGGATACCTAGTTGCTTATGTATCTAGGTGAGTTATTTTTCTACCCTAACTTTATTATGTTTTGGGTAGTTATCATTAGAAAGGCGCCAATAATTTAATTTCTTTTCTAATGATATACTCAGAAGGATTTATTCCTTGATGTAGTCTCAAGTATATAGAGACAGGTTTAGTATGTGAGTCTGGATAAGGCCATCTTATTCCTTTTATACAGGATTTTATTCATATTTTCCTAGACGGCATACTAGGGAGTTTCAAATTGTTAAGGTATGTATGGGTGGTATCATGGTGGAATGGGACGCTAGGGATCCCTCACATATATTATCTTATGGGATAATTTGGGCTCAAGATTGTTGCTTTGCTTACATCACTTAGCATGTTGACCTCAACATTCAAAGACAATCTTATTTTCTAAATTCACTAGAAGTTATAGTGTGGGCATTCTCTAGATAAATTTCTTTTATCTATAGCCTGCATGTTTTGATGAGGAAAATCTCATCGACATTTTCACTTGTTGAAATCTCTTTCTTTAGAGTTCAAACAAGTTTATCTTGTTGTATTCGGATAAGGAAATTTGGATTCTTCCTTTGTTGGCATTTCTTTCTCTAGTTCCGTACTTTAGGTGATTTATATAGTCAACCTGATTGTTTATACGGATGGACATATGTGACTCATCGAGACGCTGATGACTCTCTATGTTGATATGGGTAACTCGAGACGTCGATTATTCTATATGCAAATGTGGGTATGTCGGGGCGCCGATGAATCCCTGGTTTAAAGATTCTCAGACTTTGTCAATGGAAAAATGCTCGAATTTATCTCCTAGATATTGTGGTCCATTCGAGTTATGCATCGGATTGGCACGGTTGTGTAAGAACTAAAACTACCTCCAAATGTTAGAATTCATCTAGTCTTTCATATCAATAGATTGAAAGGGAAACTGGGAGGTGAGGATAACAGAGTTACTCCTTAAGAACTCGTTGAAGTCGAAGATTTATCCTATGTTCCACATGAACCTAATATGGTACTTGAATTCAGGGAAAGGAAACTTTGTAGTTGACTAATCCCTGACGTTAAAATAAGGTGGAAAGATAGGGAAATTGAGAATTCGACTTGGTAGTCGGTTGAGATTGTTCAGCACAGTTCTCCTTCTTTTCATTGCAAGAGTGCAATGTTTTGAGAGAGGGGAAGTATGTTATATGTACATTATGTGTGCTATGTTATATACACATTATGTGTGCATATACTAGGAGGCTAACCCACATTAGGCTTGTGAGCATGGGAGCATGGGAACAAGCTCTAGTGGAGCATGGGTTAGGACTAACCTTAAGGTTTAAGGTTAGGGTCAGGCATCCAAGGGTCACACATGAGAAATGGAAAGTCAAGAGTCACTTGAGGGCCCTCCTATATAATAGGGGCATGGGGCACACTCAAGGGGGCTTGGGGGGCTTGGAGGCTTGGAGGCTTGAGGGCTTATGCTATAGTCTCTTGTGTAGAGGTCCATATCTACTCATCTACCATTTCACACTTTAGCTACATGCTATTGGATTGGAGTTATACCTCTTGATGGTATGGGACATCAAGGTAGAGGTATGATGTATTTCATTTATTATTCATGTGTGCATCCCTTGGGCTCGGGGGTGGTTGGGTGGTTGAGTTATGCCTGATTTATGCATGTTTATGCATAACAATTATCTAGAGAGATCTTAGGGTTTTAACACTCACCCACAATTAGTACAAACACAAACACTATGCATGCTGTAAATCTACGCGCGGCTGCGATTGCGAATTCTCCACTGCCCAGATGAAAAATTTGTCTGCAACAACGAATGGCTCCGAAAGGGGGGTAGAATGCCAACAGAGCTTAGCATAGCTAGAGGAACCGCTTCAGGCTCACCCACCACAGAGAAATTAGGGCAAACATAAACACTCTCTCTCTCTCTCTCTCTCTATATATATATATATATATATATATATATATACACACACACACACACACACACATGTGTGTGTCTCTGCACTACCACACAACATGGATATCTTTCATCCTCCAAAGCTGCTTGCCCCTAATCTACCCTACATGGTATCAAAGCTAGGCTTTCAGGCTCACCCACATAGAAATTAGGGCAAACATAAACACTATGCATGCTGTAAATCTACGCGTGGCTGCGATCGTGAATTCTCCACTGCCAAAAGGAAAATTTGTCTGCACCAAGGGATAGAATGCTAGCAAAGGTTAGCATAGCTAGAGGAATCGCTTTAGGCTCACCCACAAAGAAATTAGAGCAAACAAAAACACACACACACTCTCTCTCTCTCTCTCTCTCTATATATATATATATATATATATATATATATATATATATATAGAGAGAGAGAGAGAGAGAGAGAGAGAGAGAGAGAATATATATATATAAAGAGAGAGAGAGAGAGAGAGAGAGAGAGAGAGAGAGAGAGAGAGAGAATATATATGGATCCAAGGCAGCAGAGGAATTGAAAGCAAGTATGGAAACCTGGCTAGTTTTTGAACACTCATCCAGAATGTAAGTTGTGTACAGAGGGTCCTATGTGGTATGGACCACCTCTATGCAAAACCTTGGTTGGTTCTGATCAATAGTCTATAAGTTATAGCCAAACCAAGAACACTCTTCTCTTAATGGCTTCAGAGTTGTAGACTTAGATTTACTTTTGCTTTTAAGGTCAAAAGAGACCGAAAAAGGCCTCTAACCGTCGGTCCCCGTAACTTGCCCAAATGCACCAAATTTGACAAGTTGGGGGATGTTGAGAATGTGTTACAGGATCTTTAAATACTTGATGAAGAATAATACAAAACTCAAATAATACAAAGAACATGACCATTCAATTAAATACAAATTGACTAAAGTATGCATGAAATAAATGTGCAACAAGAAATAGAGTAGAAGGTACCACACAAGAGACCAATGCTGGGTGCAATTTCCCCCTCAATCAAGCGTGTAGCTCCCACTTCCACAACTCGAGTATTTAGAGAATTCTATTTCATAAAAATAGCCCAAGGAGCTAATAATAGTGGTGCGTACAATTTTGGGCTTTCTTTTCCCATATTTTGGACTTTTCTTTACATTTTAATAACCATATCAAGGTTCCTAAGGTTTATACATATCAAACCCTTTGCCCAAATATAAATACCCATGGGCCTTTACACATGAAATAACCTTGTGCACACTTGCACGTAAAATAACCTAGCTACATGAAATAACCTTGTGCACACTTGCACGTAAAATAACCTAGCTACATGAAAAGCTATAAATAATTTATGAAATTCTAATACATGATTTAACAAAATGATCTCCATCTACACACCACCACTCAATCCACCATCCATATGACACCTTAATCTCGATACCCTTCTATAGTGTGATACCTCAATCGGTACCCTCGCACATCGTATGCCATGCGACACCTAAATCGGCACCCTTGCATATCTAAGTACCTATACTCATAGACAAAATCCATGTTAGTTAAACAATTAATTGAACACATCGATTAATTGCAACGTCATCATGAGATATAAGCAACCATAAAATCCAAATTACGCGTACCAGGCATGACACACATGAGCGTCCCCGATATAAAATAAGAAATATAACTCCTAGTAAACAAAATTAATTCTCATATCAGAATGTCAATCTTTGTGTGGATCCTTAAGTCCCACTTTTTTGAGGATAAAATAGGCAACCATAAAAATCAAATTACATGTACAACAGGCACACACAAGCATCCCCAATATAAAATAAGAAATATAATTCATAATAAACAAGAGTAATTCTCATATCAAAATGTCAATGATGTGGATCCTTAAGTCTCACGTTTTTAAGAATTAAAGCTAAATTTAATAGGGAAGGCTAAAAATAGGCAGTGAACAACCTATGTTGGATTGGGAACAATTTTGGCGTGTAGGTAGTCCAAATGTCCATGAACACTACTGTACAATCTCATATGAGGCTAAATTTATCAGGGAAGGCTAAAAAAGTAGCCATATATGATAATAATGTGTGTGAACACACTAGGACCAATCGGGGTACTTTTTCCCTCTTTAGGAGGTTTTTTTTCCCTGTGCTAGTATAGACCCATCTTGGGGTATACTTATCATGTTTGTATAGCACACATTCATTATCAATCTATCATCTCATTGTGTGCTCCCTTGAGCTTCTCCATTATGTGTGTGTGTGTGTGTGTGTGTGTGCGTGCGTGCGTGCGCGCACATTCCTGCAACCCTGTTTCCAACATTTGGTATTAGAGCATACGTTTATCTCCCCCGTTTGTTGCCAGTATATTGCCTACCCTTTATGCCAAATCACCTATTTTCTTAAATTGGTTCAAGGAGCCCTTCTACGAGAAGAAAGAGGACCGTGAAGTGTGGAGTACTTTGTACTGAAGTTTTGCAGTTTGATTTTGATTTCGGGCACATTTTGGGGGCCGTTCATGTGGTTTTCAGTTTCCTATAGACATCTTCAGGGACCAGATTTGTGAGCGTGCATGTGCGTTGTCGCATGTGCACTATCGTCTACCGTCGGCCTATGTTCGTTGGCTAGTTTTTCAAGCCGCACTAGTCCGTAGCTTCTATCGGGCGATTAACAACTGCATCCTCCAAGCTTGGGTGTTTATAATGTACATCTTCACCAAGGTGTCCCAAGCCTCCTTGGGCATGTATGTATCCTTTATATGCACAATTTTAAAATATGTCATGCTAACAGACAACAACAAGTACAACACATTTCTAGCTCTTTTATGCCATGCTTTATATGCCTACACTTGTTGAGGGGTGGGATTTTCTTCACCTATCTCTGGCTCCTTTTCATCACCTGTGATGATGAAAGGCAAGATGCACAAAACATCTATGTAATGCTCATGCATGAATTTCATAAGATAATCATGTATGAGTATCTCAAGATAAACATTCTTAGAACTTCTTAAAAGTCAGGGGAATAATAAAGGCCACTCAAAAGCATGAAATTTAGAAAATCAGTTTGGCGTAAAAAAACCAGTGGACATATTCACACCATGAAAACCTCAAGTTTTTCACGACTAAGAGATTGGCCTCAACAACAACAGTTATTATTCTTAGATCTTCACAATGATTAGGTGAACCATAAAATCACCTAAAAAATAGGCAATGCAAAAGCTCATTTACGTGAAAAACTAGTGGAAACTCATGACCCTTAGTATTTCAAGTTTTTCAAGCCAAAAAATGTTGTTCCAAAACCAATGAAAACCATACCTAACCTTTTTAACAAACCACTTGAACCATGAGAGAACCTCAAAGGAAGAAAACTCAAAGTTCAATTATTAATGTGAAAAACCAACCAAAGTTCATGGCTTCAAAAAATCAGCTTAGCAACATGAACTTTAAGAGTTTTTTCGACGTGAAAAAGCAGTAAGATGTTCACGAAGCATGAATATCTGAAGTTTTTCATGCCTAAAAAAGCACTTCAATTCCATCAACTAAGGTGATCGCAAGC
The DNA here is from genome assembly GCF_041138505.1 of Cibotium barometz. Classification (NCBI taxonomy): domain Eukaryota; kingdom Viridiplantae; phylum Streptophyta; class Polypodiopsida; order Cyatheales; family Cibotiaceae; genus Cibotium; species Cibotium barometz. The sequence goes on along the minus strand of NC_141063.1, from coordinate 27,729,784 downwards.
TTCCATAGGGCTTAAGAAATCCCATATCTAGTCAAAATCATAAATTAACAAGATTGTTTTTGCTGCTAGAATATCCCAAGATATTCACAACATGAATATCTCAAGAAATTCACATCATGAATATCTCAAGAAATTCACATCATGAAAAACTAGTTTGGTTTTTCTTATCAACAAAAATGTTCAGGATGAATGGCACTTTTCACATTGAGCTCAGATTCTTTAACATAAGTGAATAATGTTAGCATATTTGTTCCTTAAGATGGTGACGTTTTTCAGACATGAATATCTTGAAAACAAATCTAATTTTTTCACACCAGAGGGAACACTTTCAGATCATTCTACATGCCTGTAGATCACTTGAATGCATGTGCACGCATGCGCACGCGTACACACACACACACACACAAGAAAAAGAAAAAAGAGATTAACTATTTACTAGCCATGCTTCATTCATATCGTCAAGTCATACACCAAAGAGAATCAAGTTACATAGGTGTAATACTTGGATGGATGAATGTTGACACAATCATTAGAATACGAGAACTAATATTTTGATATTCATCCAAAACCCCCACCTCTTCCCATCCCTTGCTAATAAGTCTTAGACTCATTGCTAACTTAACATAATCAATGTAATCCTGCCTGTGATATAGCGAAAAAGAAGAAGAAGAATTTAAAAAGGGAAATTCACTCACAAAATGTATATCCCGTTTACTAACTATCCTTGCGGAGGAGCAATGACCATGACCATTCATGCAACATCATAAACATTAACAAAACAACATTTCAATTCTCCCCCACAACAAAGTCTAGAAACTCAATCACAAGGATGCACTGTCACGACATCATGAAGGGGGGCAATGTCAATCCATTTTGTGTGGTTGATAAGAGTTGTCACTATAATTCTACATTGAATATATAGAGACCACAAGCATGTATGATCAATTTATGAAGCAATGGTTTCCAAATCTATAACTTGGATGGGCACCCAAAAATGGTGGAATATTTATGAGACGATTCCTGCTCTCTGTGTGGGTGGCAACAAGCTAGAATGGATTACCTACTATGAATGTACTTCATGCATGTAATATGAGATTAAGCATTGTACAAGATATAGACCACTAATGAACCTTGGGTGCCCGATTGACCACAGTTTAAATGTGTGTGAATACTTATTGCCTTGTATATAAATCACTTTCTCTTATAATACAACATACTCTCCATTGTGCAAGCAATAGAGTCTTTCTCTTGTGTCAATCCTTTCTCTAATAATACATGATAGTGAGATTGTATGAGTGTTTTGAGGTGAGAAACGAGGGATGAGGACCCATAGTCTAACATGACAACACGACAATGTGATAATGATCATGGTGGGAGATGGTGACAAAAATTCCTCTCCAAGGAGGTGTGGGGCTTGGAGACCTTGAGGGCTATAAGCTCTGCCATTGGAAAGATCCCCATGGTGATTATAGCTTACATAGGTAGTCTCTTGTGGATCTTGGAGACCATGAGGGTTATGAGCTCGACCATTGGTGAGATCCCCATGGTGATTATATCTTACTAAGGTAGTCTCTTGTGAATGTGTTTCTAGAGGAGGCCGAAAGTAGGCAATAACAGTACTCTGAGTTGAAAATCATCCTCTCCCCCATATCCTTCTCAAATTTGCCCAAGCTTTAGTTTATATCGACATGAGTATATAACATGCATGAAATAGCATGATAATTTCCTCTTTCCGGTAGGTAATAAAACATTCTAAAAATAATGAATCGAACACCAATAATTAAGTTGTGGGGAATCACCTAGATTTAGGTTATGAGTAATTGTAAGACTAAGAAGAGTTATTTAAGTATTACTTAAACATGGTCATTTACAGGTTGATTTACCATATAGGATAGGTTTGTTAATCAAGCTTGAATATAGGATAACATAGACCTTATTTATGCATAAGGAAGTTGGCAGGGCTTTGGCTTTTGTTATGTCTATGTTAAGAGGTCTTGAGTTAGTAATAGGTTGGATTTGTAAATCAAGCTTGTGTTAAAAGAGGTCTTGAGTTAGTAATAGGTTGGGTTTGTAAATCAAGCTTGAATATAAGGATAACATAGACCTTATTTATGGATAAGGAAGTCGGCATGGCTTTACCTTGTGTTAAGAGGCCTTGAGTTAGTAAGTAAGCACGCTTTATAAAATGTTTGTAGGTTTATGGTTCAAGTCATATTATTTTAAAGGAAAGATTGAATAAATGCATGTGAAAAATCTAAGATTGTATATTTTTCATAAGCATTTATTATTTTAAAGGAAAGATTGAATAAATGCTTTTGAAAAATCTAAGATTGTAGATTTGTAAAATCTTAGGTTTAAGGATAAGTCAAATTATGAGTTGATTCTGAATTTTATAGAAGAATTGTAGAGTGAATAATGTAGGACTTAGTTATAAAGCTAAATTATTCCGTGGGAATATGAATTATGACTGGGGATTGAAATTAAGTTTAGATAGTTTTAGGGAAGTTCTTATATTCTATGTTTTAGGGAAGTTCTTATATTCTATGTTTTATATTGTTTTTCAATTATGGTATCAATTATTCAATTTTAAGTTTTGTGTTAAGTGAATGATTGAGATTTTACTTCAATGTCTTATGACTATAAGGGGATTTATTCAAGGACTAGTGAAGGAAATAAATTGGGGATGTATAAGATAATGATGTATTCAATGTTTACAACTTGTTTGTAAAAGAACCAATGGGGTGAAAATAATGATATTTAGACATTAATAATATTATTTATATCCTTGTTAAGAAAAGAATTAAAGATTAAGATTCTTAGAAAGGGGACTCCTTTGGTTTGCATGAAATGAATAATGAATCTAAGGACTAAAAATAAAACCCCATGAATTTATACAAGGGGACTTAGTCCCAAGGCATGGTTCATCATACACATATAAGATGTGGGAAATAAAGATAATGATGTATTCAATGTTTGTAGCTTATTTGTAAGAACTGGTGGGGTGGCCTCCCATTTAGAGAATGGCCACCGACACAATAGGTAGTGGTCAAAGGTTCCACTGGTCATAATGAAACTCAAAACTCAAAACCATTTTTCATATATATGAAAAACACAAAAGTTCAAGCCACATATTTGTTCAACCTCTAAGAAAGATAGAGAGGAAAAGGATACCAAAACAGGGTTAACGTTCCATATAAACTTGTAAAACGATGAAAGTAGTATTGTAGCCTGTGAAATTTAAAAGATTAGTGTGAAGCCCTTAGGCTTATGGAGTTTTCTCCTAACAGTTAAGACACTCTTGATTATCAAAGGACCTATAGCACTGATGTGGATGATCATGTCAATGTTTTCCCTTATTAACAATTAAGACATTATTGATTATCAAAGGACCTATAGCACTTATGTGGATGATCGTGCCAATGTTTTATGTATAAATTCCTTTCTAAGAAAAATCAAAGAAACAAGCACTAATAAAAGATAATCACTTTAATTTAGGTCTTAAATATTGGTATCAAAGCAAGGCTTGAACCCCCCTTAAAAAAAGGATAATTTTTTGATGATGAGGAAGGAAGTTTGTGTTGTGTTTCAAAAAGCATGTGGTAGTTTTTTTGCATTGGGGAGGGGCATATACATGATGATATTAGAAAGTGTTATGGAAATTATTAACCTAACAAAAAAAGGCACTAAATGAATTCAAAAATAAAATCAGGCACTAGATTAATTAAAAAAGAAATTAATCAACCACACAATCTTGCAATGTATATGCTACCTCCACTTCCATTATTCCCTTTGCCCCCCCTCCAAAACTGCCCCCTTGTATATTGAAATGAGACTAAGAGTTTACAAGTAAGGAAACAATGATAGCTCACCATTACTTGTGGTTTGAGAGGAGGAAATCATGTGGCTTCCTTTTGTAAAACTCAAATTAAGAGTATATCATCATGGAAAGGGGATTTATCTAGCCAATTTTCTTTCAACATGTGTATGGGGCCATACTTAAACATGTGTATGTCAACAAACAAACCAATTGGTTTGTCAAAGTGCAACCATATAAACACCTACAAGCTTCGACACATGTTTTGTATCCAATGTTCAACTATTGGGCCATGTTCTAGATAGCTCTATAGTGTCATCAATATACATCGATATCCCGTTCTCTCCATTAGCAACCCTGCCAAACCAAACACAAATTTGGTTCACCATCCTGCATCAACTCCCCAATTTGTTGATGAATAACATCACTTCCACCAAACAAGCGTGCACATCCATGGTCAAATACCGAGCATTGTTGAGCGACGTTGTTCCTTCTGTCAATCCATACGTTTCTTTTGTAAAATTTTCATTTCCCCACAAATATGCACAATCCACATCACTATCATGCACTACTACTTGCTGGGCCATGATATACATGAAAGACCAAGATGAAAGAAAAGTCCACTAGTGTAAGACATTGCGTATCATAACATCCAACCCAATTGGAGTCACTAAAAGCATATAGATGAATAGCACCCCTCTTAACATTGTCCTGTAAGTATTGGAATACTTGCTATGCTTTACTACCAATGCTTACTTCTAGGACTATCCATAAACATGCTCAATTCAGAGACCCTAAACTAAATGTTTGGCCTCATATTGCATAAATAGTTCACCTGCATCCTGGAGACTAAGCCTAGCACCTATCTCCATTGGTGTAGCAACAGACTTAGTCTTTAAGACCAAACCATGTAAGCAGTCTTTGTATGTACTTTGGTTGTAACATCACAATACCATCATCATACTACATAAATTGTATAGCCAAAAAATAATATAACGAGCCCAAGTTGTCATCTCAAATGACACGTGATTCATCCTTGGAGGCTAAAATCTTCTCCTCATTAGGGCCTGTGAGAGCAGTATGTCATCAACGTATAAAACGATGACCAAGAAACAAGTCTTACTCCTCTTTACATCTTTACATAGAGGGTAATTTTAGTTCGACTTTTACGAAAACCATTTGCAATAAAGTGTGTATTTTTCTTCTCGTACATTGCTTTGGGAGCATGCTTAAGGCCATATAAAGCTTTTGTTAACCTACATACATTAGACTCATGTCCCTTTTGAACAAAACCACTAGGTTGACATACATCAAATGACCATTCAAGAAGGTAGTCTCTTGATATCCAACTGGTGTATATTCCATGGTACGCAGCCAAATGCAATAATACACCAAATTGTAGTCATGCGAGACGTGGGGGCAAAGGTACCATTATACTCTACATCCTTCTTCTGAGCATAACCCTTTCCAATTAGTGTTCAACGTTATCATTAGCTGTATGCTTAAGCATATAAACCCGTGTCCTCCCAAGGGCCTTTTTACTATAAGGCAAATTTAGCAAATACCAAGTGTCATTTTTTAGGATTGAGTCGTACTCATGTTGCATGGCTTGCATCCATCCAATGATCTTTTTTCTTTGCTTCTTCAAAGGAAACAGGTTCCTCTTCACATGACATATGATGGCAATCAGTGCATGATCCATAAATGAATAAGATGCATAATGAGAACCTGCATGTGTCTTGTTAGACAAAGGAGTAGCTAATTTGTTATCCGTTAATGTTTGCACCACCAGCCATTTTGATATACGCTTGCATGCCTCTATGGATGCCCTTTTGTAATCCACTGCATCATCCACAATTGCCCCATCAATAGTTGATCTGTGGGCTGAAATTTGAGTTGATTTTCAACAACCAATATATGGGTTGATTTGTAGCACCTAGTTGAGCATTCATTTGTTCCACATTGGACTCTCCGGTATTGTTCACAGATAGTAGTATATCAAAGATGTCCTCCGCGAGACGATACATTTTTAAGTTTTCAACAAAGACAACATCTTTACTCAACAAAATCTACCTTGTGGCCAGATAGCAAAGTTTATATCATTTTCTTTTTGAGTTGTATCCCACAAAAATGTATTTTAACATCTAATCATCTAACCTATTGCATTGTTGTTTAGCAATAAGAGTATAAGTAAGACAACCAAAAATATGCAGCAAGACATAGAGGGCTTCGTACCATTCCAAGCTTCATAAGTGATAATTCTCTGCAAGGCCTTTATGGGGCATGTGTTTGGCACATAACTCGCACACAAAATTACCTCCAACCAAAGAACGTGAGGTAAATCTTGGCCTTTAACCATGCAACATGCCATCTCTATGAGAGAGATATTCTTTCTCTCAACCACATCATTTTGCTAGGGCATGTAAAACACCGTGCATTTATGTTTTATACCTCTTTCACCCATATATGCATGAAACTCTTTTGACATATAATCCCCTTGTTTTCTTGGTTGGTTGACCAACCTTCATGAGCTGTGTTTATCTCCTCCTGTAAAAGCTCACACAGCCATCTTCCATACGCTTTCAATACTGATGCTCACACGCAGCTCATATAGTCACCTTATGTGCTGCATTTTCTCACCCATATGTGTATTGCCTATGAGCTTGCCTATGAGCCATGCATGGTGCATTCTTTTCATACGATGTAACCAACCTATAATCAACACTCTTTCCTCATTTAATAGCCCTATGATCTACGTTTTCTTCCTATAAAGTGTCCCATACTATGACTCTCCTTGTTTCTATGTAGAAGGTAAGGTTTCCTCCTAGTGGGCAGGATCAACGAACAATGCAAAAGATAGGATGGTGTCACTGCTGCTCTTGTGGAAAGCACGATCATTTAGCCAAGGATTGCAACAATGTTAAAGCCCATGCCAAGACCAAGTTTTCAAAGAAATGTAATGATCATATACAGGATGGTGACTCTGATACTGCTAGTGACCCCAAGGCTGAAAAGCTACGGAGGACTTGGATGGTCAACTTCTATAGTTATACAGATAGTTTCTCCTCGTGTGCTTCTAGCCAGAGGAAGCCTGTGGGCAAGAGAGGAGCCTGATTTTTGGTGCATAAGACCAGTGTGTCAGAGTTTCAAAGCACGTAAAATATCTGGCGAGATAAGTTCATTTTTGGAGCTATGGACTGGATGTGTTCCAAGTCTATTGCTTGTTGTATCAAAGATTATGGAGTGGATAAGTACCAGGTTCATTGTTAGAGGTTTTTTTGGATGTGATGTGTCCACTAGCTCCTATTGGGGGATGATGGGAGCGGTGTTTTCCATAGACTCATAATTCTATACTAGGAGTTTTCACTAGTTTTTCACGTAAATGAACTTTTACATTGCCTATTTTTGAGGTGATTTTATGGTTCACCTAATCATTGTGAAGATCTAAGAATGATAACTATTGTCTCGCTGAGGCCATTTTGAGTTTTTCACGGTGTGAATATGTCCACTGGTTTTTTACGCCAAACTGATTTTCTGAATTTCATGCTTTTGAGTGGCCTTTATTATTCCCCTAACTTTTAAGAAGTTCTAAGAATGTTTATCTTGAGATACTCATGGCATGATTATCTTATGAAGGTCAAGCATGAGAATTACATAGATGTTTTGTGCATCTTGCCTTTCATGGGTGTTAGGGAACTTTCTTATGCCTTTCGTGTGTGTCGTTCCTGTTGATACGTGTAATTTAATTTTTATGGTTGCTATCTCACGAGCGACGACGTTGGGATTAATTGATGTGTTCAATTAATTTTTTAACTAACACGGGTTGTGTCTATGAGTATAGGTACCGAGATATGCAAGGGTACCAATTTAGGTGTCGCATGGCATGAGATGTGCGAGGGTACCGATTGAGGTGTTGCACTATACGAGGGTACCGATTAAGGTGTCATATGGATGGTGGATTGAGCGGTAGTGTGTAGATGGAGATAATTTTGTTAAATCATGTATTAGAATTTCATAAATTATTTATAGCCTTTCATGTAGCTAGGTTATTTTATGTGAAAGTGTGCACAAGGTTATTTCATGTGTAAAGGCCCATGGGTATTTATATTTGGGCAAAGGTTTTGATATGTACAAACCTTAGGAACCTTGATATGGTTATTAAAATGTAAAGAAAAGCCCAAAAGTGGGAAAAGCAAGCCTAAAATTATACGCACCACTATTATTAGCTCCTTGGGCTATTTTTATGAAATAGAATTCTCTAAATACTCAAGTCATGGAAGTTGGAGCTACATGCTTGAGGGGGGAGATTGCACCCAGCATTGGTCTCTTGTGTGGTACCTTCTACTCTATTTCTTGTTGAAAATTTATTTCATGCATACTTTAGTCAATTTGTATTCAATTGAATGGTTATATTCTTTGTATTATTTGAAATTTGTATTATTCTTCATCAAGTATTTAAAGATCTTGTGACACATTCTCAACATCCCACTTGTCAAATTTGGTGCATTTGGGCAAGTTACAGAGAGCGACGGTTAGGGGCCTTTTTTGGTCTCTTTTGATCTTAAAAGAAAAGGCAAATCCGAGTCTGCAACTCTTAAACCACTAGGAGAAGACTATTCTTGGCTTGGCTATAACTTACAAACTATTGATCTTAGAACCAACCAAGGTTTTGCATAGAGGTGGTCCATACCACACAGGACCCTCTGTAGACAACTTACATTCTAGATCAGTGTAATACAATTTGCATGTGGACCAGATTTGAAAACTAGCCAGGTTTCCATGCCTGCTTCTAATTCCTCCGCCTTGGACCGATATGAAATTCTAAGCATACACATGTGTTCACGACACCTCAAACCACCTACACACCAACAAATTTGGTCCTAAACTGACATAGTTGTGATTCTAAACTCATGTTAACTCAGTGCCTCTTGAAGCTTTTTTGAAGAAGATTTGTGAGAGGGCTTCAATTTTACACACCATGTCGACCTTTATTAATCATTGAGGTGATTAATCAACATTAATCCTAGTATTTATGGACCATTGAGGGTTCAACCCTACCATTGGGTACTTGCTACAACTTGCCAAAGCTTCATCTTGAAAAAGTCCCTTGATTTGTCCCAACACTGCTCTATAAATCAAGGTTCTCTACCATTGAGGGTCCAACGCTACCATTGGGGATTTGCTACAGCTTGCCAAAGCTTCATCTAGAAAAGGCCCCTTGATCTTCCCCTTCGGCAATGTTCTATAGATCAGGGTATCCTCTACACAGTTATATCAAAAAATTGCTTTCACTAATACCTTGACTAGTACTAATCATTAGAGGTTTTTAGAGCCATTAATGGGTCATATATCATCAGAGGTTTTTAGAGCCATTAATGGGTCATATATCACATTCAAGTTTTGTTAAACCTCTGTAAAGCATTAAATCAAAATTCCCCCTTGATTTGAGTGATCGATTTGTTAATCCAAGACTGGGTATAAATCTCTATTAGCATTGTTCATAGGACAATGGGATTTTTGAGCTTGAATGCTTTATGTAACTCATCTAACATGCTCATAAATCAATTGTACAAGGGCAAGACACTGGCCATTGATAAGGCTAAGACTCACTATCATCTGAAAGGGATATGCATCCTACATGGATTTCATTACACAATGAAATCAAGGATGAAGAAGACCCAGAGCTACATCTAGATCAGGATCTACATTGACATCAAGAAGCTCTTCATTCGCATTTTAGTTATCGAGGGGGATTCTCCCTTTATTTCTAATTTAGCTTATATGTTGAGTTAAGGGTTCTCTTTGAGGATTTTAGATTTTTTCAAGGTTTTTGTTAATTTTTTTTGGGTTTTTTAACATGATAGGGGTGCTTGACAACACTCCAATGTCATGATCTTTAACATGATAGGGGTGCTTAGAAATAGGGAATTTTTTAGAGCTTTTCAATGCAAGCTTTTTAGAGGATCTAACAAGCTTTTGTAGAAGGCCTCATGCTTATCTTCCAAATATTTAAGTAGAATACCTCGATTAAAGAAACATTATTTAACACCATGGCACCTTTGAAGCGAATATATTTTTACATATTGAAAAAACATGACAATGGCAATTAGATATCTAGATCTACATAATAAAGAACCTGATAACAAGGCTTATGTTATCCAAAATTTTATTAATACCATGGTACATTTGAAGTAAATATATTATTTTTGTATTGAAAAAACATGGCAACGGCAAGTGGACAGATCTACATAATCAAAAAACATAATAACAAGGCGGCTTATGTTATCCCAAAAAAATATTCAACTATAACTGTTACAATATCAGCTCTACATTATCCCAAAAACTATGCAACCATAAGTACCAAAAAAATTATCCAACCAGAAGCGTAAGTGTCATGAGTAGATTTTCTCTTTTCCACCAAGCACAAAATCACGGATAGGCTCTTGATGCGATAGAGTCATGACCCAAGAGCCATATCATAGATAGGTCCATGGACAGGAGAGAGCCTCCCTATTATGAGATTGGGTATCTTTGGCTAGTGTATAAACATGTTTTTCATTTTGATAAAGCCCCAAAACATCTTTGGCTAGTGAATTATTAATGAATTCACAGTTCTTGGCTTAGGTGGAGTAGAGTAACAATGCATTAAACATTGTTGAGTTTCAACAAAGGGGAAGGCCTCTATTTATAGGAAAAAGTGAGCTCCTAACCAAACAAACTGATTCTAGAATTTTCCAACTCAGTTTGGTCAATTTTTGACCATTTTTAGGTCAGTTGAGCTAACTTTTTGCAACTAGACTTGAATTAGGAGAGAGGAGAGATGAAATATCTCAATTTTTATGAGTTTAAAACTCATTCAAGCATGTGAAATATGCACCTCCTTTAATGGACTCCCCTTCCTTACATATGTGTCAAAATGGAATCATTATACCCAAAATATCTCATATTTTTAATATTGCTCATAGTTTTTTACTAATAAACCTTGTACATTTACAACTCTTCATCTTATGTAAGCATTTACTCATTTTTGGATACCCAAAATATCTCATATTTTTAATATTGCTCATAGTTTTTTACTAATAAATCTTGTACATTTTCAACTCTTCATCTTATGTGAGCATTTACCCATTTTTGGATACCCAAAATATCTCATATTTTTAATATTACTCATAGTTTCTTACTAATAAACCTTGTATATAGTCAACTCTTCATCTTATGTGAGCATTTACTCATTTTTGGGTATCTTCTTTTACAAATTGGATTTATCTCCTCCCTACACATGGATTGATGCTATTGGCCCATAGGAACCTTAATTGGACCATAATCCAAAAATATCTGAAAATCTAAACCCTTAGGCTAAGGTCCTTTATACCCATTTCCAATAAATTCCAATTGCACATTGGAAAGTTCTTTTTGAATTTCTATTTCAGGGGAATTCATTTTAATAATATGAGAAATTTTTCAGTGAAAATGGATGTATGCATGGATGTGTATGTAGAATAATGAATGTGAATGTGTATGGAAAATAATGTGTCGTCGATATGAGTGAATGGATGATGATGAATACATATGAATGGAATGTGGAATAAGTAATGTGGACTAAGGAGGATAAAATAGAAAGACGAGAGTTCGATATAGAAACCGTATTTTGTGAACTGTTTGTAAATGACTGTTTTATGTCAAGAATGCTGGGGAAGCATTTTGACCGTCTTGTGGATTAGGGTCATGGAGACCTAACTGATAAAGTTGCAACTGCTGAGACGGAAAGTCAATGGAGGACGTCTTGCATAGCAAGGTCGGTCGAGGTCTTGACCAGCCTCGATTCAATTTAAATGGTGAGCTTCCGGTACGGTGGATTAGGGACCAAGGAAGCGGCCTATGAGTGAAGCGCTAGGTCACCTGCGAAGGATCCTAGAGGGTGCTGACCATACAGTGCTCAGGCTCTGGGTCGCCAAAGATACCCACACGTACGTCGTGGAAGATATTGGAACAAAGTAGATTTCTTTGCTATCCAAGGTGACATTTTGTTTCGAGGAGTCAGGCTGTCCGGTATCTGCAGTACTGTGGAGTGTCCGTGGTTGCATCCTCATGAGCTTATCTCCTTCAGACTTTTGCACACTATGAGTTATAGAGGGGGTGTTAGAATATTGTGCATCTCATTGTGATGTGGGATCTAGATCTGTTATCGGACCCGTGTATTTTCACATTTATGCTAACCTGCTGCTATCGGCGGCTAGCTACATGGGGTCAGTCAGCCATCCCACAAGCCTCCCTATATGAAGTCCTCTTCCCTTCTCATTTGTCAATCATTGAACCTATTCATAGGCACACTTGCTCTACACCATCTGCTAGCTAGTATTGCCATTGTAAAGCCTCTTATTAAAGATGTTCATTGTCTGATGTCTCTTCCTCTCTCCCTCCCTCCTATGTGTTTTGCTTCCGCATTGTGCAACTTTATCACCCAGGCGTCCCCCAAAATTTGAAAGTTTTGGATGCCTTTTGGAGGAGTTTTAATGCCTTAATACTATACATCCTTCCCTCATAAACACAAGAACTTGTAAATGCATCTTCACATGAGATCCCCAATCAAACACCTCCCGAGGAAGCACCTGCCATTGATGAGAATCCTCCTCTAAAAGCTCTAGATAAACCTCTCATTGAGAACACCCCTAACCAATTCCTCTCAAGATCCAGAAGCTGCAAAATCTGCTCAAATGGATGAATGAGCAAAGATTCTGACCATCCACAATCGTGTCCACCACATGGAATGCTGGAAACAAAAATTTTGCAAGAACCTTGGGTCAAACTAACACAAATCTAACTTCCCCGAATTCGGATAAGTCTAAATGCTGCTTCCTAATCCAAACAATCACCACATCAAGAGAATGCTGAGAAAGAAAAACATATTCTAGCGAATATCCTACGCTATAATAGCAACTGTAGATGTAGTACTGTTGTGAGAGTGTTAACAGATAGAGAATCAGAGTGGAAGGCTTATGCAAACACAAACAGACACATAGGTATCTACTCCAATCAAATGTGCATCCCCAAGAAATCAAGTTCAATAAACAAACAAAACAATGTACGACAACTCCCTCATATATACAAAATGATCAACAAACGACAAATGCAGCCAAGTTGATGACAAATGTGATGTCCACAATCTCCTATAGATTTTTCCTTCAAATGCATGCTTGGCCCTTGCTCTGGCTGCTCAATTGCTATGTAAGGCTGAATATCTCATGATTTTTACATCTGAACTCTGCCCGCAGTTGAGAGGCATCTTCTTGACCCAATTTGTAACTGCCTCAACATCCATCTTTCCATTGAACTTGGGGGGCCACTCCTCATGCTGCATGTGAGAGGAGGTTGGGATCCCTACAGACCCTCCGTATATAAGTGATGAAATAGGAGAGAAGGAACATGGTAATAAGGAGGGATCCCATGATGAAGACCGTCAACGGAATACATCCGAATCACCCATCCGAATGATGACTCCCATGCTGGGGATCATGCCAACCCGAGCATTCCCAAAACCACCAAAAGCAACCTTCCAAATGTTGCTCACCATGCTTAGGCTGGTCCACCTCTTGCTTGTGGTGGCCTTCCTGCTTGGATTGGCGGGCAACAATGGATGCAGAGTTCGAGCTCTGTGGGTCCAAATTTCCCGCCGTGCAAGGCACCAACCTCTTGACTGAAAGCCAACATCTGCTTGACTTTTGTGCGGGCCTTAATAGCCATCTACTCTATCTCATCTTATTAAAATGAATTCCCCTGAAACAGAAATTCAAAAAGAACTTTCCAATGTGCAGTTGGAATTAATTGGAAATGAGTATAAAGGACCTTAGCCTAAGGGTCTAGATTTTCAGAATTTTTTAGATTATGGTCCAATTAAGGTTCCTGTGGGCCAATAGGATCAATCCATGTGTGGGGAGGAGATAAATCCAATTTGTAAAAGAAAATATCCAAAAATGAGTAAATGCTCACATAAGATGAAGAGTTGACTATGTACAAGGTATATTAGTAAGAAACTATGAGCAATATTAAAAATATGAGATATTTTGGGTATAAGGATTTCATTTTGACACCTATGTAAGGAAGGGAGTCCCTTCAATGCTCACATAAGATGAAGAGTTGAAAATGTACAAGGTTTATTAGTAAGAAACTATGAGTAATATCAAAATATGAGATATTTTGGGTATAATGATTCCATTTTTGACACATCTGTAAGGAAAAGGAGGGCCTTCAATGAGGCACCTAATTCACATGCTTGAATGAGTTTTAAACTCAAAAATAATGTGATATTTTTATCTCTCCTCTCTCTTGAACCAAACCAAATCAAAATGGAACCAAACCGAATCAAAAAGGAACCAAACTAGGTCCAAATCTAGTCCAAATTAAACCAAACTGAAATCTGGAAAATTCTAGAAATCAGTTAGCTTTGGTTAGAGCTTCCCTCTCCTATAAATAGAACATGAATCCTTTGAAAAAAAGAGAAGAATTTTACTATACTAGAGTTATGCTGAAATAATGCTAATTTCTACTAGTCTCTAAAATTCTCTCCAAATTGAAGAAATTGGCGCTTCCCTCTTTCTTCAATCCCCATTGGTGGCTCCATCAACATACTTAACCAATTGATTGGTTGGGGGCCTCTACCGTGAACAAAGAATCAAGCAATTTGTAAGGTAAATGGTGAATTTTGATCTTTTCTATAATTTCTCAATGCTTCACTCTTCTCAACTCCTCTCAAGCTTGAGAAGCTTAATTGGAATGGTCTTTGAATGCTATTGAAGTTAATTGATGAATGGTAGTGAAGAGTTACATAATTTGATGAATGCTATTGAAGTTAATTGATTAATGATAGTAAAGAATTACATAAATTTCCATTTATGCTTAATTCTAATGGTTTTTATGTAATTTCTCTCTCTCACTCAAGAAATGGTCATACTCTCATGACTCATTCTCAATCCAAATGAAGCTTTTCATAAAGCTTTTCCTTAATCCAAGATTAATCTATGCTTGAGGCCAAATTAATGGCTTTTTTCTATGCTTTTAGTTTATGTATTTCATGAATATTGATGATTCAATCCATTATTGGGTTAATGATCCAATTAGGGATCATTCTAATCATTCTCTTAATGATAAGCTTTATCCTTCAAAATAAATTAAGATTTATCAATCATAGTAGCGGAGCTATGGTAAAATTTTTATAAAAATTACACATAAAATAATTTCATTCAAAGCATGAAAAGAGAACTTCCTACTATATTCTAGGAATTATCATCTAGATTATTTGAAAGAATTTTATTGTAATCATGGAGAAATTAATTTTTATGTTATGCATAATTGATGATTATTTTATTATAAAAGTGTTACTTTTATCATATTTGGATTTCATGCATAGAGGTATGCATAAAAGATTACTATTTTATATAAAAGTGTTTCTTTTATCATATTTAGATTTCATGCATAGAGGTATGCATAAAAGATTATTATTTTAATATAAAATTGTTTCTTTTATCATATTTGAATTTCATGCATAGAGGTATGCATAAAAGTTGATTATTTTATTATAGAAGTGTGACTTTTATCATAATTGAATTTCATGCATAGAGGTATGCATAAAAGTTGATTATTTTATTGTAAAAGTGTTACTTTTATCATATTGGATTTCATGTATAGAGGTATGCATAAAAGATATTCTTTTTATACTAAAAGTGTGATTTTCATCATAAATGGATTTTATGCATAACTTAGATGCATAAGAGAAATTCTTTTATTCTAAAAGTGTAATTCCTACCAAATTGAATTTATGCATAAGAAGATGCATAAAAGATTGATTTTTAAATTCAAAGTGTCATTCTCATCTAAATTGAATTTATGCATAGGAAGATGCATAAAAGAATGGAATTTCAATTCAAAAGTGTTATTCTCATCCAAATTGAATTTATGCATAGGAAGATGCATAAAAGATGGATTTTTAATTCAAAAGTGTCAATTCTCATCTAAATTGAGTTTATGCATAGGAAGATGCATAAGAGATGGAATTTTAATTCAAAAGTGTCATTTTTATTTAAAATGAATTTATGCATAGGAAGATGCATAAAAGATTGATTTTTATTTCGAAAATGTTAGTCTCCTTAAATGGAATTTATGCATAAATAAATGTGTAGAGAAATCTTATATCAAATATAAGAATTCTCTTGTATTCTATAAAAAGATATGAAATGTGATAAGATGTGATAAGAGGTGTATGAGATGTGATAAGAGGTGTATGAGATGTGATAAGATGCGTATGGGAAGTGATAGGATGTGATAAGAGGTGTATGAGATGTGAAAAGATGTGATAAGATGTGTATGAGATGTGATAGGATATGATAAGAGGTGTATGAGATGTGATAGAATGTGTTAAGATGAGTTAGGATGTGTTAAGATGCGTATGGGATGAGGTAGAGAGTGTATCTGATGGGATAAGATGTATATGGGATGTGTTAGGACGTGAATGGATGTAATATGGATGTATGCATGTAGATGTGTATGTATGAATGTGAATGTGGATGTATGGATGTAGATATGGATGTGTATGTATGTATGTGGATGTGGATGTATGAATGAGGATGTGAAAATGGATGTATGTATGTAGACGTGGATGTATGGATGTGAATGTGAATGAAGATGTGGATGTGGATGTATGGATGTAGATACGGATGTGGATGTATGTATGTGAATGTGGATGTATGGATGTGGATGTGGATGTATGCATGTGAATGTGGATGTATGAATGTGAATGTGGATGTGTGGAAGTGGAAATGGAAGTATGGATGTATGAATGTGGATGTGGATGTATGCATGTAGATGCGTATGTATGAATGTGAAATTGGAAGTATGATGTGGACGTACGAACATGGATATGTATGTAGAATAATGAATGTGAAGGTGTATGTGAAATAATGTGTAGTCTATATGAGTGAATGGATGAGAATGAGTACACATTGAATGGAATGTGGAATAAGTAATGTGGTCCGAGAGTGGATAATGTGGAAAGACGAGAGTTCGTTATAGAAACTGTATTTTGTGACTGTTTGTAAATGACTGTTTTATGTCAAGAATGCTGGGGAAGCATTTTGACCGTCTTGAGGATTAAGGTCGTGAAGACCGAACTGATAAAGTTGCAACTGCTGACGGAGAGTCAATGGAGGACGTCTCGCGTAGCAAGGTCGATCGAGGTCTTGACCAGCCTTGGTTCGATTTAAATGGTGAGCTTCCGGTACGGTGGATGAGGGACCAAGGAAGCGGCCTATGAGTGAAGCGCTAGGTTACTTGCGAAGGATCCTAGAGGGTGCTGACCATACGGTGCTCGGGCTCTGGGTCGCCGAAGATACCCACACGTGCGTCGTGGAAGATATTGGAACAAGGAGTAAGAGTTGTTTTCTGAAACCAGGCATGGATCTGGTTGATTGACCTTGCTGGTCCTCAAAACGGATGAGTCCATGGCTCTTTTATATGGATCTGTGGGTTGATCTTGCTGATCTTCCACGGAGATTCCATTCTATTATATGAATATATTGCCAGTTACTATGAGCTAGGAACTATGGAAAAGGCCCCTGATGAGTGAACAGGTGGTGAGCGTTCTGGTTGCCAATGATGCCATAAGTATACCGAGATGAATGAATGACTGGAAATAAGGATTCAACCAGAGACTTTGAGGATTGTCATCAGTGACATAATGGTTTCATTAAAGGATTGTTTTAAAGTTAGCTGATGCTAAGAAAAAGGCAATTTCATATTGGGTGTGTAAGTGGTGTGACTAATTTTATGTTTGCATGAACTTCCGGCTAGGGGGCCTTGGAACTCTTTTCCTTGGTACCTAGGACAAAACCTAACCAAATTCTTAATTGGATCCCATCACTATAGTGGTTGGGAGGTTGGCTAACCCATGGGACTGGATGGGGTTAGGCTGGACTGATGGATCCGTAAATCGAGACTCAATTTCTGTTATTACGATAGATAAAGTAAATCCCGGATAGTAATTGTTCTATGGATAGGAATCAACGGCTGTGCCTCTTGATGGGGAAAAAAGCGTTGATCCCAATGATCCAAGTGCATGTGAGATCCCTGTTCCCACCGCGCAACGGATTCGGGGTACTAGCAGCGGAAGTAGCACTTCTTGCGCGAGGCAGGGTCCCACACTCGGGGCCTCGTCCACGGATATCCGGACAAAAGACTAATCCGTCGGTTTTTCCAAAACCGAACCCGGAAAAACTTCCCTTATCCGGAAAGCACGGGCGATTCCTCCAGGATAACTTTTTACTCTAACGTAGTCAAGAGCATTAATAATGATCAAACTGATCCGACTGCACCTATAAAGATACTCGGTCAGATCAAGGAAGAAACTTGCACTTGGATCATTGGGATCAACGCTTTTTTCCCCATTAAGAGGCACAGCCGTTGATTCCTATCCATAGAACAATTACTATCCGGGACTTACTTCATCTATCGTAATAACGGAAATTGAGTCTCGATTTACGGATCCATCAATCCAGCCTAACCCCATCCGATCCCATGGGTTAGCCAACCACCCAACCACTGTAGTGATGGGATCCAATTTGGAATTTGGTTAGGTTTTGTCCCGGGTACCAAGGAAAAGAGTTCCAAGGCCCCCTAGCCGGAAGGTCATGCAAACATAAAACTAGCCACACCACTTACACACCCAATATGAAATTACCTTTTTCTTAGCATCAGCTAACTTTAAAACAATCCTTTAATGAAACCATAGTACCACTGATCATAATCTTCCAATTTATCCGGTTGATTCATAATTTCCCATCATCAGAGTATCTATGGCATCATTGGCAACTAGAACGCTCACCACCTGTCCACACAGGGGCCTTTTCAATAGTTCCTAGCCCATAATACTCGGCAATATAATCACTTATAAAAATCAAGATGGACTCTCGTTGAAGATCAGCAAGATCAACCAACAGATCCATATAAAGAGCCATGGACTCATCCATTGAAGACCAGCAAGGTCAATCAACCAGATCCATGCCCGGTTTCACAAAACAACTCTTACTCCTTGTTCCAATATCTTCCACGACGCACGTGTGGGTATCTTCGGCGACCCAGAGCCCGAGCACCGTATGGTCAGCACCCTCTAGGATCCTTCGCAGGTGACCTAGCGCTTCACTCATAGGCCGCTTCCTTGGTCCCTCATCCACCGTACCGGAAGCTCACCATTTAAATCGAACCGAGGCTGGTCAAGACCTCGGTCGACCTTGCTACGCGAGACGTCCTCCATTGACTCTCCGTCAGCAGTTGCAACTTTAACAGTTAGGTCTTCATGACCTTAATCCACAAGACGGTCAAAATGCTTCCCCAACATTCATGACATAAAACAGTCATTTACAAACAGTCACAAAATACAGTTTCTAAATCAAACTCTCGTCTTTCCACATTATCCCTCCTTAGTCCACATTACTTATTCCACATTCCATTTAATGTGTACTCATTCTCATCCATTTCCTCATATCGGCGACACATTAATTCACAGACACATTCACATTCACACCCCTACATCCACATCTACATGCATATATCCATTTTTACATCCTCATTTATACATCCACATCCCATATCCACATTCATACATACACATCCATATCCACATCCATCTCCACATCCACATCCACATCCATACATCTACATCTACATGTTTACCTCCATTTTCACATCCTCATTTATACATCCACATCTCATATCCACATTCATACATACACATCCATTTTCACATCCATACATCCACATCCACATGCATACCTCCACTATCACGTCCTCATTCATACATCCTCATCCACACACATACATCCACATCCACACACATACATCCACATCCACATTCCCATTCATATCTATACATCCACATCTACATCCACATACATACATACATCCACATTCACATTCCATATCCATATCTACATCCACATTCACATACATCCACATCCACATTCCCATTCACATCTATACATCCACATCTACATCCACATTCATATACATCCACATCCACATTCCCATTCACATCTATACATCCACATCTACATCCACATACATACATACATCCACATCCACATTCCCATTCACATCTATACATCCACATCTACATCCACATTCCCATTCACATCTACATCCACATTCACATACATCCACATCCACATTCCCATTCACATCTATACATCCACATCTACATCCACATTCACATACATCCACATCCACATTCCCATTCACATCTATACATCCACATTCATATACATCCACATCCACATTCCCATTCACATCTATACATCCACATCTACATCCACATACATACAAACATCCACATCCACATTCCCATTCACATCTATACATCCACATCTACATCCACATCCACATACATCCACATCCACATTCCCATTCACATCTATACATCCACATTCATATACATCCACATCCACATTCCCATTCACATCTATACATCCACATCCACATCCATATACATATATACATCCACATCCACATTCCCATTCACATCTATACATCCACATTCACATCCACATCCACATCAACATTCACATTCATACATATACATCCACATGTATACATCCACATCACATTCATACAACCACATTACATTCATTCTCGTTCTAACACATCCCATATACATCTTAACACATCCTAACTCATCTTAACACATTCTATCACATCTCATACACATCTTATCACATCTTTTTACATCTCATACACCTCTTATCACATCCTATCACTTTCCATACGCATCTTATCAAATCTTATCACATCTCATACACCTCTTATCACCTCCTATCACTTTCCATACGCATCTTATCAATTCTTATCACATCTCATACACCTCTTATCACATCTTATCACATTTCATATCTTTTTTAAGAGAATTCTTATATTTAGTATAAGATTTCTCTACACTTTTATTTATGCATAAATTCCATTTAAGGAGACTAACACTTTCGAAATTAAAATCAATCTTTTATGCATCTTCTTATGCATAAGTTCAATTTGGTAGGAATTACACTTTTAGAATAAAAGAATTTCTCTTATGCATCTAAGTTATGCATAAAATCCATTTATGAGGAAAATCACACTTTTAGTATAAAAAGAATATCTTTTATGCATACCACTATGCATGAAATCCAATATGATAAAAGTAACACTCTTACAATAAAATAATCAACTTTTATGCATACCTCTATGCATGAAATTCAATTATGATAAAAGTCACACTTTTATAATAAAATAATCAACTTTTATGCATACTTCTATGCATGAAGATTAAAAATGATAAAAGTAACACTTTTGATATAACAAAATTTCTTTTATGCATACTTCTATGCATGAAAATTAAAAATGATAAAAGTAACACTTTTGATATAAAATTTTTTCCTTTATGCATACTTCTATGCATGAAAATTAAAATGATAAAAGTAACACTTTTGATATAAAATTTTTTTCTTTATGCATACTTCTATGCATGAAAATTAAAAATGATAAAAATAACACTTTTGATATAAAAATTTATCCATTATGCATACTTCTATGCATGAAATAAAAATGGTAAAAATAACACTTTTGATATAAAAATTTATCCATTATGCATACTTCTATGCATGAAATAAAAATGGTAAAAATAACACTTTTGATATAAAAATTTATCCATTATGCATACTTCTATGCATGAAATAAAAATGGTAAAAATAACACTTTTGATATAAAAACTTATCCTTTATGCATGATATTAAAATTCAATTTCTCCATGATTGTAATGAAATTCTTTCAATTAATCTAGGATGAGTTCCTAGAATATGGTAGGAAGTCCTCTTTTTATGCTTTGAATGAGATTATTTTATGCATAATTTTTATAAAAATTTTGCCATAGCTCCGCTGCTATGACTGATAAATCTCAATTTTTCTAAGGGATAATGCTTATCATTAAGAAAATAATTAAAATAATCTCTAATTGGATTATTAATCCATAATGGATTGAATCATTAATATACATAAACTAAAAGCATAGAAAAAAGCCATTAATTTGGCCTCAAGCATAGCTTAATCTTGGGTTAAGAAAAAGCTTTATGAAAAGCTTGATTTGGATTGAGAACGGGTCATGAGTATGACCATTTCTTGAGTGAGGGAGAGAATTTACATAAAAATCATTAGAATTTAAACATAAATGAAAATTAACTTCAATAGCATTATGTAACTCTTCACTACTATTCAAACTTCAATAGCATTTAAAAAAAACCATACCAATTAAACTTCTCAAGCTTGAGAGGGGTTGAGAAGAGAGAAACATTGAGAAATTATAGAAAGATCAATATTCACTAATTACCTTACAACTTGCTTGATTCTTTGTTCACGGTAGAGGCCCCCAACCAATCAATTGGTTAAGTATGTTGATGGAGCCACTAATGGGGATTGAAGAAAGAGGGAAGCTCCAAAAACTAGTGAATTATTAAATGAATTCACAGTTCTTGGCTTAGGTGGAGTAGAGTAACGATGCATAAACACTATATATTTTTCAACAAGGGGGAGGCTTCTATTTATAGGAAAAATTGAGCTCCTAACCAAACAAACTGATTCTAGAATTTTCTAAATCAGTTTGGTCAATAATTGACCATTTTTAGGTCAGTTAAGCTAACTTTTTGGAACTAGACTTGAATGAGGAGAGAGGAGAGATGAAATATCTCAAATTTTATGAGTTTAAAACTCATTCAAGCATGTGAAATATGCACCTCCTTTAA
Source organism: Cibotium barometz (assembly GCF_041138505.1). Taxonomy (NCBI): domain Eukaryota; kingdom Viridiplantae; phylum Streptophyta; class Polypodiopsida; order Cyatheales; family Cibotiaceae; genus Cibotium; species Cibotium barometz. Next base: position 27,707,164 of record NC_141063.1, on the reverse strand, counting down.
AGAACTCCCCTTCCTTACATATGTGTCATAATGGAATCATTTTAATATTACTCATAGTTTTTTTACTAATAAACCTTGTACATTTTCAACTCTTCATCTTATGTGAAATATGCACCTCCTTTAAAGAACTCCCCTTCCTTACATATGTGTCATAATGGAATCATTTTAATATTGCTCATAGTTTTTTACTAATAAACCTTGTGCATTTTCAACTCTTCATCTTATGTGAAATATGCACCTCCTTTAAAGAACTCCCCTTCCTTACATATGTTTCATAATGGAATCATTTTAATATTGCTCATAGTTTTTTACTAATAAACCTTGTACATTTTCAACTCTTCATCTTATGTGAGCATTTAAGGGACTCCCCTTCCTTACATATGTGTCATAATAAAATCATTATACCCAAAATATCTCATATTTTTAATATTGCACATAGTTTTTTACTAATAAACCTTGTACATTTTCAACTCTTCACCTCATGTGAGCATTTACTCATTTTTGGGTATTTTCTTTTTACAAGTTGGATTTATCTCCTCCCTACACATGGATTGATGCTATTGGTCCATAGGAACCTTAATTGGACCATAGTCTAAAGATTTCTGAAAATCTAGACCCTTAGGCTAAGGTTCTTTATACCTATTTTCAATTAATTCCAATTGCACATTGGAAAATTCTTTTTTGAATTTCTGTTTCAGGGGAACTCATCTGAATTAGAAGAGATATTTTTCTATCCAAAAATATTCAAAATCTGAATATTCTCTCTCTAGAATATTTTTCTCTCTCTAGGCTAAAACAGATAGAAACAAGGTCTTTATATTTCTGAAGAGGGATTGATTACAGGGAAAGATACTAGACATCAAAAAGGGGGTGGGGGAGGAATCTTACATTCTACCCCACTTAAAAAATGCGAGATGTCCTCATCTCGCAAACTGGGATAATTTCGCAAGATGCACGAATATGAGACTTAAAGAAAAATTTTAATCAAGATTAACCACCAAGAAACGTCTTAAAGAGAGCAAGATTCAAAATAAGAATAAGATTTAAACTTTATTCATTCTCGGAACTTATACAGTAAAGATAGAAGAACTCTTTACACTTCCATAAGTCCGTCCATCATATGATCACAAAAGCAGTCCTCACAAGCTGCACAAGTATAAGGTAACTCATCTATGGGAATAATTCTGTTGGTTATTGCTGCATCTATCTCAGAGGTAAGAGGTGATCTAACAAAAGGACCTCTGAGAGGCAAGCAAAAAACGGGATAAAGGCATATCTTCTCATGAGGAAGAAAACATGCCAGTAAGAAGACCCGCTCAGAAAACCCAAGATGCCTTGATCTCATGACACAGTAATATCGGGGACCCAAACCCAAAGCTTCAATAACCATGGCCAAGCGGACATTGTTACGAAAGTGCTGCTGACCCCAGGGTGTTACCCTAGTTATGTTTTGATAGGTCCGCCATTTGGTTTGCGCTACAGAAGTTCCCAAGTGAGGGAAAAGTGAGCGCTCATACTGCTCTATAAAATCCTTCTTCACAGATTCACTTGCGTCTTGAAGGTGAGGAATCATTATGGATAAAACTAGTTCTTGTTGCCAAGCCATGAAGGAGATTAAGAAAGAAAGGAGATCGATGGAAGTAAGATTACTGTGAGCGACAAGTAAAAGTTACGACTTATATAAAGGAAGGAGCTAGCGTAACTTAGAAGCCAACGATAACTTGCCACTGAAGTTTTACTGTCTTTCCATGATTTGGGTTTGACACATTTTTCTATAGAAGGCATTAAGAATTTTGAGGTGAAGAGATAAAAGAAGCTTGTAGGCTAAGTCACCTACTTTCATTGAATTCAGATATAAGGCTCACAATATCTGGGGGATAACTTCATATACTCCCCAAGAGATAAAGAACTTCTTTTGGGCCGTACTCGAATGAAGACCAAAACCTTGATATCCAAAACATCGATTCTCACTTCTGAACTCATTGTTCTGAATCCTTAAAACAGGTGGGACTCTTGAGAAGTATTCTAGAAAAAGGGTCTTCCTTTGTTAAACAAAACTTTCTTTTATTTTAGAGAGGGAATAATTATAAGATCAGAAAGGGAGATTCTTACTCCTGTATACCTCAAAGGTTGGGGAGGAATCTTACAGTGCAAGTTTCTTCCTTGATCCGACCGAGTATCTTTATAGGTGCAGTCGGATCAGTGTGATCAGTAATGATCTTGACTACGTTAGAGTAAAAAGTTATCCTGATGGAATCGCCCGTGCTTTCCGGGTAAGGGAAGTTTTTCCGGGTTCGGTTTTGGAAAAACCGACGGATTAGTCTCTTGTCCGGATATCCGTGGTGGACGAGGCCCCGAGTGTGGGACCCAGCCCCATGCATGAAGTGCTACTTCCGCTGTTAGTATCCCGAATCCATTGCGCGGTGGGGACAAGGATCTCACAGTTGGTATCAGAGCGAATTCGGCTAATAAAGATCAACTGAGAAGACAAATATGTCAAAAATTTATCAAGAAACACAAAAAGGTTGTAATTGTGTGATATAATTCATACAATTTGATATTCAAACTTGTAAGATTCCTCCCCAGCCTTCGAGGTATACAGGAGTAAGAATCTCCCTTTCTGATCTTATAATTATTCCCTCTCTAAAATAAAAGAAAGTTCTGTTTAACAAAGGAAGACCCTTTTCCTAGAATACTTCTCAAGAGTCCCACCTGTTTTAAGGATTCAGAACAATGAGTTCAGAAGTGAGAATCGATGTTTTGGATATCAAGGTTTTGGTCTTCATTCGAGTACGGCCCAAAAGAAGTTCTTTATCTCTTGGGGAGTATATGAAGTTATCCCCCAGATATTGTGAGCCTTATATCTGAATTCAATGAAAGTAGGTGACTTAGCCTACAAGCTTCTTTTATCTCTTCATCTCAAAATTCTTAATGCCTTCTATAGAAAAATGTGTCAAACCCAAATCATGGAAAGACGGTAAAACTTCAGTGGCAAGTTACCGTTGGCTTCTAAGTTACGCTAGCTCCTTCCTTTATATAAGTCGTAACTTTTACTTGTCGCTCACAATAATCTTACTTCTATCGATCTCCTTTCTTTCTTAATCTCCTTCATGGCTTGGCAACAAGAACTAGTTTTATCCATAATGATTCCTCACCTTCAAGACGCAAGTGAATCTGTGAAGAAGGATTTTATAGAGCAGTATGAGCGCTCACTTTTCCCTCACTTGGGAACTTCTGTAGCGCAAACCAAATGGCGGACCTATCAAAACATAACTAGGGTAACACCCTGGGGTCAGCAGCACTTTCGTAACAATGTCCGCTTGGCCATGGTTATTGAAGCTTTGGGTTTGGGTCCCCGATACTACTGCGTCATGAGATCAAGGCATCCTGGGTTTTCTGAGCGGGTCTTCTTACTGGCGTGTTTTCTTCCTCATGAGAAGATATGCCTTTACCCCATTTTTGGCTTGCCTCTCAGAGGTCCTTTTGTTAGAACACCTCATACCACTGAGATAGGCGCAGCAATAACCCACAGAATCATTCCCATAGATGAGTTACCTTATACTTGTGCAGCTTGTGAGGACTGCTTTTGTGATCATATGATGGACGGGCTTATGGAAGTGTAAAGAGTTCTTCTATCCTTACTGTATAAGTTCCGAGAATGAATAAAGTTTAAATCTTGTTCTTATTTTGAATCTTGCTCTCTTTAAGACGTTTCTTGGTGGTTAATCTTGATTAAAATTTTTCTCTAAGTCTCATATTCGTGAATCTTGCGAAATTATCACAAGTTGCGAGATGAGGACATCTCGCGTTTTTTAAGTGGGGTAGAATGTAAGATTCCTCCCCCAACCCCTTTTTGATGTCTAGTATCCTCACCTGTAATCAACCCTCTTCAGAAATATAAAGACCTTGTTTCTATCTGTTTTAGCCTAGAGAGAGAAAAATATTCTAGAGAGAGAATATTCAGATTTTGAATATTTTTGGATAGAAAAATATCTCTTATAATTCAGATGAGTTTCCCTGAAATAGAAATTCAAAAAGAATTTTCCAATGTGCAATTGGAATTAATTGGAAATAGGTATAAAGAACCTTAGTCTAAGGGTCTAGATTTTCAGAAATCTTTAGACTATGGTCCAATTAAGGTTCCTATGGGCCAATAGCATCAATCCATGTGTAGGGAGGAGATAAATCCAAATTTGTAAAAAAGAAGATACCCAAAAATGAGTAAATGCTCACATAAGGTGAAGAGTTGAAAATGTACAAGGTTTATTAGTAAAAAACTATGAGCAATATTAAAAATATGAGATATTTTGGGTATCCAAAAATGAGTAAATGCTCACATAAGATGAAGAGTTGAAAATGTACAAGGTTTATTAGTAAAAAACTATGAGCAATATTAAAAATATGAGATATTTTGGGTATCCAAAAATGAGTAAATGCTCACATAAGATGAAGAGTTGAAAATGTACAAGGTTTATTAGTAAAAAACTATGAGCAATATTAAAATGATTCCATTATGACACATATGTAAGGAAGGGGAATTCTTTAAAGGAGGTGCATATTTCACATAAGATGAAGAGTTGAAAATGTACAAGGTTTATTAGTAAAAAAAAAACTATGAGCAATATTAAAATGATTCCATTATGACACATATGTAAGGAAGGGGAGTTCTTTAAAGAAGGTGCATATTTCACATGCTTGAATGAGTTTTAAACTCATAAAAATTGAGATATTTCATCTCTCCTCTCTCCTCATTCAAGTCTAGTTCCAAAAAGTTAGCTTAACTGACCTAAAAATGGTCAAATATTGACCAAACTGATTTAGAAAATTCTAGAATCAGTTTGTTTGGTTAGGAGCTCAATTTTTCCTATAAATAGAAGCCTCCCCCTTGTTGAAAAATAGATAGTGTTTATGCATCGTTACTCTACTCCACCTAAGCCAAGAACTGTGAATTCATTTAATAATTCACTAGTTTTTGGAGCTTCCCTCTTTCTTCAATCCCCATTAGTGGCTCCATCAACATACTTAACCAATTGATTGGTTGGGGGCCTCTACCGTGAACAAAGAATCAAGCAAGTTGTAAGGTAATTAGTGAATATTGATCTTTCTATAATTTCTCAATGTTTCTCTCTTCTCAACCCCTCTCAAGCTTGAGAAGTTTAATTGGTATGGTTTTTTTTAAATACTATTGAAGTTTGAATAGTAGTGAAAAGTTACATAAGTTAATAAATGCTATTGAAGTTAATTTTCATTTATGTTTAAATTCTAATGATTTTTATGTAAATTCTCTCTCTCACTCAAGAAATGGTCATACTCATGACCCGTTCTCAATCCAAATCAAGCTTTTCATAAAGCTTTTCCTTAACCCAAGCTTAAGCTATGCTTGAGGCCAATTTAATGGCTTTTTTCTATGCTTTTAGTTTATGCATATTGATGATTCAATCCACTATAGATTAATGATCCAATTAGAGATCATTTTAATTATTTCCTTAATGATAAGCTTTATCCCTTAGAAAAAATTGAGATTTATCAGTCATAGCAGCGGAGCTATGGCAAAATTTTTATAAAAAATTATGCATAAAATAATTTCATTCAAAGCATAAAAAGAGGACTTCCTACCATATTCTAGGAATTATCATCCTAGATTAATTGAAAGAATTTCATTATAATCATGGAGAAATTGAATTTTACGAATTTCAGTTTTGTGAGATCCCTGTTCCCACCGCGCAACGGATTCGGGGTACTAGCAGCGGAAGTAGCACTTCTTGCGCAAGGCAGGGTCCCACACTCGGGGCCTCGTCCACGGATATCCGGACAAAAGACTAATCCGTCGGTTTTTCCAAAACCAGACCCGGAAAAACTTCCCTTATCTGGAAAGCACGGGCGATTCCACCAGGATAATTTTTACTCTAACGTAGTCAAAACCCTTAATGATCAAACAGATCCGACTGCATCTATAAAGATACTTGGTCAGATCAAGGAAGAAACTTGCACTTGGATCATTGGGATCAACGCTTTTTTCCCCACCAAGGAGGCACAGCCGTTGATTCCTATCCATAGAACAATTACTATCCGGGATTTACTTTATCTATCGTAATAACAGAAATTGAGTCTCGATTTATGGATCCATCAGTCCAGCCTAACCCCATCCGATCCCATGGGTTAGCCAACCGCCCAACCACTGTAGTGATGGAATCCAATTTGGAATTTGGTTAGGTTTTGTCCCGGGTACCAAGGAAAAGAGTTCCAAGGCCCCCTAGCCGGAATTTCATGCAAACATAAAACTAGCCACACCACTTACACACCCAATATGAAAAATTGCCTTTTTTCTTAGCATCAGCTAACTTTAAAACAATCATTTAATGAAACCATAGTACCACTGATCACAATCTCCCAAATTATCCAGTTGATTCATAATTTCCCATCATTCCTTCATCAGAGTATCTATGGCATCATTGGCAACTAGAACGCTCACCACCTGTCCACACAGGGGCCGTTTCAATAGTTCCTAGCCCATAATACTCAACAATATAATCACTTATCAAGATGGACTCTCGTTGAAGATCAGCAAGATCAACCAACAGATCCATATAAAAGAGCCATGGACTCATCCGTTGAGGACCAGCAAGGTCAGTCAACCAGATCCATGCCCGGTTCCAGAAAACAACTCTTACTCCTTGTTCCAATATCTTCCTCGACGCACGCGTGGGTATCCTGGGCGACCCAGAGCCCGAGCACCGTATGGTCAGCACCCTCTAGGATCCTTCGCAGGTGACCTAGCGCTTCACTCATAGGCCGCTTCCTTGGTCCCTCATCCACCGTACCGGAAGCTCACCATTTTAATCGAACCGAGGCTGGTCAAGACCTCGGCCGACCTTGCTACGCGAGACGTCCTCCATTGACTCTCCGTCAGCAGTTGCAACTTTATCAGTTAGGTCTCCACGACCTTAATCACAAGACGGTCAAAATGCTTTCCCAGCATTCTTGACATAAAACAGCCATTTACAAACAGCATTTACAAACAGTTTACAAATACAATTTCTATATTAACTCTCATTTTTCCACATTATCCCTCATGCAATCCACATTACTTATTCCACATTTCATTTATATGTGTACTCATCCAATCATATCATTTTCCATCTCTTCACTTCAGATTCCTTCACATCACATATCATATATTCACATCCATATCCACATCCATACATCCACATCCACATCCACATTCACATCCATACATCCACATCTACATGCTTATCTCCATTTTCACATCCTCATTTATACATCCACATCCCATATCCACATTCATACATACACATCCATATCCACATCCATATCCGCATTCATACATACACATACATATCCACATCCACATGCATACATTCATTATCACGTCCTCATTCATACATTCACATCCACATACATACATACATACATCCACATCCACATCCACATTCTCATTCACATCTATACATCCATATCTACAAGCACATTCACATCCATACATCCACATCTATATCCTCATTCACATCCATACATCCACATTCATGCATCCACATCTACATGCCTACATCCATACATACACATCCACATTTACATCCATGCATCCACATCCACATCCTCATTCACATCCATACATCCACATTCATACATCCACATCCACATCCACATTCACATCCATACATCCACATCTACATGCTTATCTCCATTTTCACATCCTCATTTATACATCCACATCCCATATCCACATTCATACATACACATCCATATCCACATCCACATGCATACATACATCCACATCCACATTCCCATTCACATATATACATCCATATCTACATGCACATTCACATCCATACATCCACATCTATATCCTCATTCACATCCATACATCCACATTCATGCATCCACATCTACATGCTTATCTCCATTTTCACATCCTCATTTATACATCCACATCCCATACCCACATTCATACATACACATCCATATCCACATCCACATGCATACATACATCCACATCCACATTCCCATTCACATATATACATCCATATCTACATGCACATTCACATCCATACATCCACATCTATATCCTCATTCACATCCATACATCCACATTCATGCATCCACATCTACATGCTTACATCCATACATCCACATCCACATTTACATCCATGCATCCACATCTACATCCTCATTCACATCCATACATCCACATTCATACATCCACATTCATACATCCATACATCCACATTCATACATCCACATCCACATCCACATTCACATCCATACATCCACATTCATACATCCACATCCACATCCATACATCCACATTCATACATCCACATCCACATCCACATTCACATCCATACATCCACATTCATACATCCACATCCACATCCACATGCATCTTATCATATCTTATCACTTCCCATATCTTTTATGCATACCTCTATGCATGAAATTCAATTATGCTAAAAGTAACACTTTTATAATAAAATATTCAACTTTTATGCATACCTCTATGCATGAAATCCAATATGATAAAAGTAACACTTTTGATATAAAAAAATTATCCTTTATGCATACTTCTATGCATGAAAATTAAAAATGATAAAAGTAACACTTTTGATATAAAAAAATTATCCTGTATGCATGATATTAAAATTCAATTTCTCCATGATTATAATGAAATTCTTTCAATTAATCTAGGATGATAATTCCTAGAATATGGTAGGAAGTCCTCTTTTTATGCTTTGAATGAAATTATTTTATGCATAATTTTTATAAAAATTTTGCCATAGCTCCGCTGCTATGACTGATAAATCTCAATTTTTTCTAAGGGATAAAGCTTATCATTAAGGAAATAATTAAAATGATCTCTAATTGGATCATTAATCTATAGTGGATTGAATCATCAATATGCATAAACTAAAAGCATAGAAAAAAGCCATTAAATTGGCCTCAAGCATAGCTTAAGCTTGGGTTAAGGAAAAGCTTTATGAAAAGCTTGATTTGGATTGAGAACGGGTCATGAGTATGACCATTTCTTGAGTGAGAGAGAGAATTTACATAAAAATCATTAGAATTTAAACATAAATGAAAATTAACTTCAATAGCATTTATTAACTTATGTAACTCTTCACTACTATTCAAACTTCAATAGTATTTAAAAAAAAACCATACCAATTAAACTTCTCAAGCTTGAGAGGGGTTGAGAAGAGAGAAACATTGAGAAATTATAGAAAGATCAATATTCACTAATTACCTTACAACTTGCTTGATTCTTTGTTCACGGTAGAGGCCCCCAACCAATCAATTGGTTAAGTATGTTGATGGAGCCACTAATGGGGATTGAAGAAAGAGGGAAGCTCCAAAAACTAGTGAATTATTAAATGAATTCACAGTTCTTGGCTTAGGTGGAGTAGAGTAACTATGCATAAACACTAACTATTTTTCAACAAGGGGGAGGCTTCTATTTATAGGAAAAATTGAGCTCCTAACCAAACAAACTGATTCTAGAATTTTCTAAATCAGTTTGGTCAATATTTGACCATTTTTAGGCCAGTTAAGCTAACTTTTTGGAACTAGACTTGAATGAGGAGAGAGGAGAGATGAAATATCTCAATTTTTATGAGTTTAAAACTCATTCAAGCATGTGAAATATGCACCTCCTTTAAAGAACTCCCCTTCCTTACATATGTGTCATAATGGAATCATTTTAATATTGCTCATAGTTTTTTTTTACTAATAAACCTTGTACATTTTCAACTCTTCATCTTATGTGAAATATGCACCTCCTTTAAAGAATTCCCCTTCCTTACATATGTGTCATAATGGAATCATTTTAATATTGCTCATAGTTTTTTACTAATAAACCTTGTACATTTTCAACTCTTCATCTTATGTGAAATATGCACCTCCTTTAAAGAATTCCCCTTCCTTACATATGTGTCATAATGGCATCATTTTAATATTGCTCATAGTTTTTTTACTAATAAACCTTGTACATTTTCAACTCTTCATCTTATGTGAGCATTTACTCATTTTTGGATACCCAAAATATCTTATATTTTTAATATTGCTCATAGTTTTTTACTAATAAACCTTGTACATTTTCAACTCTTCACCTTATGTGAGCATTTACTCATTTTTGGGTATCTTCTTTTTTACAAATTTGGATTTATCTCTTCCCTACACATGGATTGATGCTATTGGCCCATAGGAACCTTAATTGGACCATAGTCTAAAGATTTCTGAAAATCTAGACCCTTAGACTAAGGTTCTTTATACCTATTTCCAATTAATTCCAATTGCACATTGGAAAATTCTTTTTGAATTTCTATTTCAGGGGAACTCATTTGAATTATAAGAGATATTTTTCTATCCAAAAATATTCAAAATCTGAATATTCTCTCTCTAGAATATTTTTCTCTCTCTAGGCTAAAACAGATAGAAACAAGGTCTTTATATTTCTGAAGAGGGTTGATTACAGGGGAAGATACTAGACATAAAAAAGGGGGTTGGGGGAGGAATCTTACATTCTACCCCACTTAAAAAACGCGAGATGTCCTCATCTCGCAACTTGTGATAATTTCGCAAGATTCACGAATATGAGACTTAGAGAAAAATTTTAATCAAGATTAACCACCAAGAAACGTCTTAAAGAGAGAAAGATTCAAAATAAGAACAAGATTTAAACTTTATTCATTCTCGGAACTTATACAGTAAAGATAGAAGAACTCTTTACACTTCCATAAGCCCGTCCATCATATGATCACAAAAGCAGTCCTCACAAGCTGCACAAGTATAAGGTAACTCATCTATGGGAATGATTCTGTGGGTTATTGCTGCGCCTATCTCAGTGGTATGAGGTGTTCTAACAAAAGGACCTCTGAGAGGCAAGCCAAAAATGGGGTAAAGGCATATCTTCTCATGAGGAAGAAAACACGCCAGTAAGAAGACCCGCTCAGAAAACCCAGGATGCCTTGATCTCATGACGCAGTAGTATCGGGGACCCAAACCCAAAGCTTCAATAACCATGGCCAAGCGGACATTGTTACGAAAGTGCTGCTGACCCCAGGGTGTTACCCTAGTTATGTTTTGATAGGTCCGCCATTTGGTTTGCGCTACAGAAGTTCCCAAGTGAGGGAAAAGTGAGCGCTCATACTGCTCTATAAAATCCTTCTTCACAGATTCACTTGCGTCTTGAAGGTGAGGAATCATTATGGATAAAACTAGTTCTTGTTGCCAAGCCATGAAGGAGATTAAGAAAGAAAGGAGATCGATAGAAGTAAGATTACTGTGAGCGACAAGTAAAAGTTACGACTTATATAAAGGAAGGAGCTAGCGTAACTTAGAAGCCAACGGTAACTTGCCACTGAAGTTTTACCGTCTTTCCATGATTTGGGTTTGACACATTTTTCTATAGAAGGCATTAAGAATTTTGAGATGAAGAGATAAAAGAAGCTTGTAGGCTAAGTCACCTACTTTCATTGAATTCAGATATAAGGCTCACAATATCTGGGGGATAACTTCATATACTCCCCAAGAGATAAAGAACTTCTTTTGGGCCGTACTCGAATGAAGACCAAAACCTTGATATCCAAAACATCGATTCTCACTTCTGAACTCATTGTTCTGAATCCTTAAAACAGGTGGGACTCTTGAGAAGTATTCTAGGAAAAGGGTCTTCCTTTGTTAAACAGAACTTTCTTTTATTTTAGAGAGGGAATAATTATAAGATCAGAAAGGGAGATTCTTACTCCTGTATACCTCGAAGGCTGGGGAGGAATCTTACATTCTACCCCACTTAAAAAGTGCGAGATGTCCTCATCTCGCAAGGTAGAGGACAACTCTTTTTCTTAACATCCAATTTTATTTTGGGGTTCCTTATATTCTGGTCAACCCAGCAGAACACTGGGATAAATATCCCTTATATAGAACTCATCATTAATATTCAGATCATATCATTCATATCTTTAACATGATAATGAATTCAGCAAATCACTATGAGATTAGTGGGTTGTGCTGTCAAATTGTTACTGTTAACACTTGATCAGTAGATCAAGTTAAGGGATGACAAATTGAGAACTTGCTTGACTGAAATTTCCGTGGAGGAATGTTCAGAAGGAAATTTTTCGGTCTAATGGACCATTATCATGTTAAAGATATGAATGATATGATCTGAATATTAATGATGAGTTCTATATAAGGGATATTTATCCCAGTGTTCTGCTGGGTTGATGACTGACCTTGCTGGTCCTCAACGGATGAGTCCATGGCTCTTTTATATGGATCTGTTGGTTGATCTTGCTGATCTTCAACGAGAGTCCATCTTGATAAGTGATTATATTGTTGAGTATTATAGGCTAGGAACTATTGAAACGGCCCCTGTGTGGACAGGTGTTGAGCGTTTTAGTTGCCAATGATGCCATAGATACTCTGATGAAGGAATGATGGGAAATTATGAATCAACTGGATAAATTGGGAGATTGTGATCAGTGGTACTATGTTTTCATTAAAGGATTGTTTTAAAGTTAGCTGATGCTAAGAAAAAGGCAATTTTCATATTGGGTGTGTAAGTGGTGTGGCTAGTTTTATGTTTGCATGAAATTCCGGCTAGGGGGCCTTGGAACTCTTTTCCTTGGTACCCGGGACAAAACCTAACCGAATTCCAAATTGGATCCCATCACTACAGTGGTTGGGCGGTTGGCTAACCCATGGGATCGGATGGGGTTAGGCTGGACTGATGGATCCGTAAATCGAGACTCAATTTCTGTTATTACGATAGATAAAGTAAATCCCGGATAGTAATTGTTCTATGGATAGGAATCAACGGCTGTGCCTCCTTGGTGGAGAAAAAAGCGTTGATCCCAACCAAGTATCTTTATAGATGTAGTCGGATCTGTTTGATCAGTAAGAGTTTTGACTACGTTAGAGTAAAAATTATCCTGGTGGAATCGCCCGTGCTTTCCGGATAAGGGAAGTTTTTCCGGGTCTGGTTTTGGAAAAACCGACGGATTAGTCTTTTGTCCGGATATCCGTGGACGAGGCCCCGAGTGTGGGACCCTGCCTCGCGCAAGAAGTGCTACTTCCGCTGCTAGTACCCCGAATCCGTTGCGCGGTGGGAACAGGGATCTCACATTTTGATGTCTAGTATCTTCCCCTGTAATCAACCCTCTTCAGAAATATAAAGACCCTGTTGCTAACTATTTTAGCCTAGAGAGAGGAAAATTATTCTAGAGAGAGAATATTCAGATTTTGAATATTTTTGGATAGAAAAATATCTCTTATAATTCAGATGAGTTCCCTTGAAACAGAAATTCAAAAAGAATTTTCCAATGTGCAATTGGAATTAATTGGAAATAGGTATAAAGAACCTTAGTCTAAGGGTCTAGATTTTCAGAAATCTTTAGACTATGGTCCAATTAAGGTTCCTATGGGCCAATAGCATCAATCCATGTGTAGGGAAGAGATAAATCCAAATTTGTAAAAAGACGATATCCAAAAATGAGTAAATGCTCACATAAGATGAAGAGTTGAAAATGTACAAGGTTTATTAGTAAAAAACTATGAGCAATATTAAAATGATTACATTATGACACATATGTAAGGAAGGGGAATTCTTTAAAGGAGGTGCATATTTCACATAAGATGAAGAGTTGAAAATGTACAAGGTTTATTAGTAAAAAACTATGAGCAATATTAAAATGATTCCATTATGACACATATGTAAGGAAGGGGAATTCTTTAAAGGAGGTGCATATTTCACATAAGATGAAGAGTTGAAAATGTACAAGGTTTATTAGTAAAAAAAAACTATGAGCAATATTAAAATGATTCCATTATGACACATATGTAAGGAAGGGGAGTTCTTTAAAGGAGGTGCATATTTCACATGCTTGAATGAGTTTTAAACTCATAAAAATTGAGATATTTCATCTCTCCTCTCTCCTCATTCAAGTCTAGTTCCAAAAAGTTAGCTTAACTGACCTAAAAATGGTCAAATATTGACCAAACTGATTTAGAAAATTCTAGAATCAGTTTGTTTGGTTAGGAGCTCAATTTTTCCTATAAATAGAAGCCTCCCCCTTGTTGAAAAATAGTTAGTGTTTATGCATCGTTACTCTACTCCACCTAAGCCAAGAACTGTGAATTCATTTAATAATTCACTAGTTTTTGGAGCTTCCCTCTTTCTTCAATCCCCATTAGTGGCTCCATCAACATACTTAACCAATTGATTGGTTGGGGGCCTCTACCGTGAACAAAGAATCAAGCAAGTTGTAAGGTAATTAGTGAATATTGATCTTTCTATAATTTCTCAATGTTTCTCTCTTCTCAACCCCTCTCAAGCTTGAGAAGTTTAATTGGTATGGTTTTTTTTTAAATACTATTGAAGTTTGAATAGTAGTGAAGAGTTACATAAGTTAATAAATGCTATTGAAGTTAATTTTCATTTATGTTTAAATTCTAATGATTTTTATGTAAATTCTCTCTCTCACTCAAGAAATGGTCATACTCATGACCCGTTCTCAATCCAAATCAAGCTTTTCATAAAGCTTTTCCTTAACCCAAGATTAAGCTATGCTTGAGGCCAATTTAATGGCTTTTTTCTATGCTTTTAGTTTATGCATATTGATGATTCAATCCACTATAGATTAATGATCCAATTAGAGATCATTTTAATTGTTTCCTTAATGATAAGCTTTATCCCTTAGAAAAAATTGAGATTTATCAGTCATAGCAGCGGAGCTATGGCAAAATTTTTATAAAAATTATGCATAAAATAATTTCATTCAAAGCATAAAAAGAGGACTTCCTACCATATTCTAGGAATTATCATCCTAGATTAATTGAAAGAATTTCATTATAATCATGGAGAAATTGAATTTTAATATCATGCATAAAGGATAATTTTTTTATATCAAAAGTGTTACTTTTATCATTTTTAATTTTCATGCATAGAAGTATGCATAAAGGAAAAATTTTTATATCAAAAGTGTTACTTTTATCATTTTTTAATTTTTCATGCATAGAAGTATGCATAAAGGAAAATTTTTTATATCAAAAGTGATACTTTTATCATTTTTAATTTTCATGCATAGAAGTATGCATAAAGGATAATTTTTTTATATTAAAAGTGTTATTTTTATCATTTTTACTTTTCATGCATAGAAGGATGCATAAAGGAAAATTTTTTATATCAAAAGTGTCACTTTCATCATTTTTAATTTTCATGCATAGAAGTATGCATAAAGGATAATTTTTTTATATCAAAAGTGATACTTTTATCATTTTTAATTTTCATGCATAGAAGTATGCATAAAGGATAATTTTTTTATATTAAAAGTGTTATTTTTATCATTTTTAATTTTCATGCATAGAAGGATGCATAAAGGATAATTTTTTATATCAAAAGTGTTACTTTTATCATTTTTAATTTTCATGCATAGAAGTATGCATAAAGGATAATTTTTTTATATCAAAAGTGTTACTTTATGTGGATGTGGATGTGATGTATGAATGTGGATGTATGGATGTATGAATGTGGATGTATGGATGTGAATGAGGATGTAGATGTGGATGCATGGATGTAAATGTGGATGTGGATGTGGATGTATGGATGTATGCATGTAGATGTGGATGCATGAATGTGGATGTATGGATGTGAATGAGGATATAGATGTGGATGTATGGATGTGAATGTACATGTAGATAAAGATGTATATATGTGAATGGGAATGTGGATGTGGATGTATGTATGCATGTGGATGTGGATATGGATGTGTATGTATGAATGTGGATATGGGATGTGGATGTATAAATGAGGATGTGAAAATGGAGATAAGCATGTAGATGTGGATGCATGAATGTGGATGTATGGATGTGAATGAGGATATAGATGTGGATGTATGGATGTGAATGTGCATGTAGATATGGATGTATATATGTGAATGGGAATGTGGATGTGGATGTATGTATGCATGTGGATGTGGATATGGATGTGTATGTATGAATGTGGATATGGGATGTGGATGTATAAATGAGGATGTGAAAATGGAGATAAGCATGTAGATGTGGATGTATGGATGTGAATGTGGATATAGATGTGGATGTATGGATGTGAATGTTGATGTAGATATGGATGTATATATGTGAATGGGAATGTGGATGTGGATGTATGTATGCATGTGGATGTGGATATGGATGTGTATGTATGAATGTGGATATGGGATGTGGATGTATAAATGAGGATGTGAAAATGGAGATAAGCATGTAGATGTGGATGTATGGATGTGAATGTGGATGTGGATGTGGATGTATGAATGTGGATGTATGGATGTGAATGAGGATGTGGATGTGGATGCATGGATGTAAATGTGGATGTGTATGTATGGATGTAGGCATGTAGATGTGGATGCATGAATGTGGATGTATGGATGTGAATGAGGATATAGATGTGGATGTATGGATGTGAATGTGCATGTAGATATGGATGTATAGATGTGAATGAGAATGTGGATGTGGATGTGGATGTATGTCTGTATGTATGTGGATGTGGATGTATGAATGAGGACGTGATAATGAATGTATGCATGTGGATGTGGATATGGATGTGTATGTATGAATGCGGATATGGATGTGGATATGGATGTGTATGTATGAATGTGGATATGGGATGTGGATGTATAAATGAGGATGTGAAAATGGAGATAAGCATGTAGATGTGGATGTATGGATGTGAATGTGGATGTGGATGTGGATGTATGGATGTGGATATGGATGTGAATATATGATATGTGATGTGAAGGAATCTGAAGTGAAGAGATGGAAAATGATATGATTGGATGAGTACACATATAAATGAAATGTGGAATAAGTAATGTGGATTGCATGAGGGATAATGTGGAAAAATGAGAGTTAATATAGAAATTGTATTTGTAAACTGTTTGTAAATGCTGTTTGTAAATGGCTGTTTTATGTCAAGAATGCTGGGAAAGCATTTTGACCGTCTTGTGATTAAGGTCGTGGAGACCTAACTGATAAAGTTGCAACTGCTGACGGAGAGTCAATGGAGGACGTCTCGCGTAGCAAGGTCGGCCGAGGTCTTGACCAGCCTCGGTTCGATTAAAATGGTGAGCTTCCGGTACGGTGGATGAGGGACCAAGGAAGCGGCCTATGAGTGAAGCGCTAGGTCACCTGCGAAGGATCCTAGAGGGTGCTGACCATACGGTGCTCGGGCTCTGGGTCGCCCAGGATACCCACGCGTGCGTCGAGGAAGATATTGGAACAAGGAGTAAGAGTTGTTTTCTGGAACCGGGCATGGATCTGGTTGACTGACCTTGCTGGTCCTCAACGGATGAGTCCATGGCTCTTTTATATGGATCTGTTGGTTGATCTTGCTGATCTTCAACGAGAGTCCATCTTGATAAGTGATTATATTGTTGAGTATTATGGGCTAGGAACTATTGAAACGGCCCCTATGTGGACAGGTGGTGAGCGTTCTAGTTGCCAATGATGCCATAGATACTCTCATGAAGGAATGATGGGAAATTATGAATCAACTGGATAATTTGGGAGATTGTGATCAGTGGTACTATGGTTTCATTAAAGGATTGTTTTAAAGTTAGCTGATGCTAAGAAAAAGGCAATTTTTCATATTGGGTGTGTAAGTGGTGTGGCTAGTTTTATGTTTGCATGAAATTCCGGCTAGGGGGCCTTGGAACTCTTTTCCTTGGTACCCGGGACAAAACCTAACCGAATTCCAAATTGGATCCCATCACTACAGTGGTTGGGCGGTTGGCTAACCCATGGGATCGGATGGGGTTAGGCTGGACTGATGGATCCGTAAATCGAGACTCAATTTCTGTTATTACGATAGATAAAGTAAATCCCGGATAGTAATTGTTCTATGGATAGGAATCAACGGCTGTGCCTCCTTGGTGGGGAAAAAAGCGTTGATCCCAATGATCCAAGTGCAAGTTTCTTCCTTGATCTGACCAAGTATCTTTATAGATGCAGTCGGATCTGTTTGATCAGTAAGAGTTTTGACTACGTTAGAGTAAAAATTATCCTGGTGGAATCGCCCGTGCTTTCCGGATAAGGGAAGTTTTTCCGGGTCTGGTTTTGGAAAAACCGACGGATTAGTCTTTTGTCCGGATATCCATGGTGGACGAGGCCCCGAGTGTGGGACCCTGCCTCGCGCAAGAAGTGCTACTTCCGCTGCTAGTACCCCGAATCCGTTGCGCGGTGGGAACAGGGTTCTCACAGTTGGTATCAGTCCACAGCCTTCGAGGTTTACAGGAGTAAGAATCTCCCTTTCTGATCTTATAATTATTCCCTCTCTAAAATAAAAGAAAGTTCTGTTTAACAAAGGAAGACCCTTTTCCTAGAATACTTCTCAAGAGTCCCACCTGTTTTAAGGATTCAGAACAATGAGTTCAGAAGTGAGAATCGATGTTTTGGATATCAAGGTTTTGGTCTTCATTCGAGTACGGCCCAAAAGAAGTTCTTTATCTCTTGGGGAGTATATGAAGTTATCCCCCCAGATATTGTGAGCCTTATATCTGAATTCAATGAAAGTAGGTGACTTAGCCTACAAGCTTCTTTTATCTCTTCATCTCAAAATTCTTAATGCCTTCTATAGAAAAATGTGTCAAACCCAAATCATGGAAAGACGGTAAAACTTCAGTGGCAAGTTACCGTTGGCTTCTAAGTTACGCTAGCTCCTTCCTTTATATAAGTCGTAACTTTTACTTGTCGCTCACAGTAATCTTACTTCTATCGATCTCCTTTCTTTCTTAATCTCCTTCATGGCTTGGCAACAAGAACTAGTTTTATCCATAATGATTCCTCACCTTCAAGACGCAAGTGAATCTGTGAAGAAGGATTTTATAGAGCAGTATGAACGCTCACTTTTCCCTCACTTGGGAACTTCTGTAGCGCAAACCAAATGGCGGACCTATCAAAACATAACTAGGGTAACACCCTAGGGTCAACATCACTTTCGTAACAATGTCCGCTTGGCCATGGTTATTGAAGCTTTGGGTTTGGGTCCCCGATACTACTGCGTCATGAGATCAAGGCATCCTGGGTTTTCTGAGCGGGTCTTCTTACTGGCGTGTTTTCTTCCTCATGAGAAGATATGCCTTTACCCCATTTTTGGCTTGCCTCTCAGAGGTCCTTTTGTTAGAACACCTCATACCACTGAGATAGGCGCAGCAATAACCCACAGAATCATTCCCATAGATGAGTTACCTTATACTTGTGCAGCTTGTGAGGACTGCTTTTGTGATCATATGATGGACGGGCTTATGGAAGTGTAAAGAGTTCTTCTATCTTTACTGTATAAGTTCCGAGAATGAATAAAGTTTAAATCTTGTTCTTATTTTGAATCTTTCTCTCTTTAAGACGTTTCTTGGTGGTTAATCTTGATTAAAATTTTTCTCTAAGTCTCATATTCGTGAATCTTGCGAAATTATCACAAGTTGCGAGATGAGGACATCTCGCGTTTTTTAAGTGGGGTAGAATGTAAGATTCCTCCCCCAACCCCCTTTTTGATGTCTAGTATCTTCCCCTGTAATCAACCCTCTTCAGAAATATAAAGACCTTGTTTCTATCTGTTTTAGTCTAGAGAGAGAAAAATATTCTAGAGAGAGAATATTCAGATTTTGAATATTTTTGGATAGAAAAATATCTCTTATAATTCAGATGAGTTCCCCTGAAATAGAAATTCAAAAAGAATTTTCCAATGTGCAATTGGAATTAATTGGAAATAGGTATAAAGAACCTTAGTCTAAGGGTCTAGATTTTCAGAAATCTTTAGACTATGGTCCAATTAAGGTTCCTATGGGCCAATAGCATCAATCCATGTGTAGGGAAGAGATAAATCCAAATTTGTAAAAAAGAAGATACCCAAAAATGAGTAAATGCTCACATAAGGTGAAGAGTTGAAAATGTACAAGGTTTATTAGTAAAAAACTATGAGCAATATTAAAAATATGAGATATTTTGGGTATCCAAAAATGAGTAAATGCTCACATAAGATGAAGAGTTGAAAATGTACAAGGTTTATTAGTAAAAAACTATGAGCCATATTAAAATGATGCCATTATGACACATATGTAAGGAAGGGGAATTCTTTAAAGGAGGTGCATATTTCACATAAGATGAAGAGTTGAAAATGTACAAGGTTTATTAGTAAAAAACTATGAGCAATATTAAAATGATTCCATTATGACACATATGTAAGGAAGGGGAATTCTTTAAAGGAGGTGCATATTTCACATAAGATGAAGAGTTGAAAATGTACAAGGTTTATTAGTAAAAAAAAACTATGAGCAATATTAAAATGATTCCATCATGACACATATGTAAGGAAGGGGAGTTCTTTAAAGGAGGTGCATATTTCACATGCTTGAATGAGTTTTAAACTCATAAAAATTGAGATATTTCATCTCTCCTCTCTCCTCATTCAAGTCTAGTTCCAAAAAGTTAGCTTAACTGACCTAAAAATGGTCAAATATTGACCAAACTGATTTAGAAAATTCTAGAATCAGTTTGTTTGGTTAGGAGCTCAATTTTTCCTATAAATAGAAGCCTCCCCCTTGTTGAAAAATAGTTAGTGTTTATGCATCGTTACTCTACTCCACCTAAGCCAAGAACTGTGAATTCATTTAATAATTCACTAGTTTTTGGAGCTTCCCTCTTTCTTCAATCCCCATTAGTGGCTCCATCAACATACTTAACCAATTGATTGGTTGGGGGCCTCTACCGTGAACAAAGAATCAAGCAAGTTGTAAGGTAATTAGTGAATATTGATCTTTCTATAATTTCTCAATGTTTATCTCTTCTCAACCCCTCTCAAGCTTGAGAAGTTTAATTGGTATGGTTTTTTTTAAATACTATTGAAGTTTGAATAGTAGTGAAGAGTTACATAAGTTAATAAATGCTATTGAAGTTAATTTTCATTTATGTTTAAATTCTAATGATTTTTATGTAAATTCTCTCTCTCACTCAAGAAATGGTCATACTCATGACCCGTTCTCAATCCAAATCAAGCTTTTCATAAAGCTTTTCCTTAACCCAAGCTTAAGCTATGCTTGAGGCCAATTTAATGGCTTTTTTCTATGCTTTTAGTTTATGCATATTGATGATTCAATCCACTATAGATTAATGATCCAATTAGAGATCATTTTAATTGTTTCCTTAATGATAAGCTTTATCCCTTAGAAAAAATTGAGATTTATCAGTCATAGCAGCGGAGCTATGGCAAAATTTTTATAAAAATTATGCATAAAATAATTTCATTCAAAGCATAAAAAGAGGACATCCTACCATATTCTAGGAATTATCATACTAGATTAATTGAAAGAATTTCATTATAATCATGGAGAAATTGAATTTTAATATCATGCATAAAGGATAATTTTTTATATCAAAAGTGTTACTTTTATCATTTTTAATTTTCATGCATAGAAGTATGCATAAAGGAAAAAAAAATTTATATCAAAAGTGTTACTTTTATCATTTTTTTAATTTTTCATGCATAGAAGTATGCATAAAGGAAAATTTTTATATCAAAAGTGATACTTTTATCATTTTTAATTTTCATGCATAGAAGTATGCATAAAGGATAATTTTTTTATATTAAAAGTGTTATTTTTATCATTTTTAATTTTCATGCATAGAAGTATGCATAAAGGATAATTTTTTTATATCAAAAGTGTAACTTTTATCATTTTTGAATTTCATGCATAGAGGTATGCATAAAAGATATGGGAAGTGATAAGATATGATAAGATGCATGTGGATGTGGATGTGGATGTATGAATGTGGATGTATGGATGTGAATGTGGATGTGGATGTGGATGTGGATGTATGAATGTGGATGTATGAATGTGGATGTGGATGTATGAATGTGGATGTATGGATGTGAATGTGGATGTGGATGTGGATGTATGGATGTATGAATGTGGATGTATGGATGTGAATGAGGATGTAGATGTGGATGCATGGATGTAAATGTGGATGTGGATGTATGGATGTATGCATGTAGATGTGGATGCATGAATGTGGATGTATGGATGTGAATGAGGATATAGATGTGGATGTATGGATGTGAATGTACATGTAGATAAAGATGTATATATGTGAATGGGAATGTGGATGTGGATGTATGTATGCATGTGGATGTGGATATGGATGTGTATGTATGAATGTGGATATGGGATGTGGATGTATAAATGAGGATGTGAAAATGGAGATAAGCATGTAGATGTGGATGCATGAATGTGGATGTATGGATGTGAATGAGGATATAGATGTGGATGTATGGATGTGAATGTGCATGTAGATATGGATGTATAGATGTGAATGAGAATGTGGATGTGGATGTGGATGTGGATGTATGTATGTATGTATGTGGATGTGGATGTATGAATGAGGACGTGATAATGAATGTATGCATGTGGATGTGGATATGGATGTGTATGTATGAATGCGGATATGGATGTGGATATGGATGTGTATGTATGAATGTGGATATGGGATGTGGATGTATAAATGAGGATGTGAAAATGGAGATAAGCATGTAGATGTGGATGTATGGATGTGAATGTGGATGTGGATGTGGATGTATGGATGTGGATATGGATGTGAATATATGATATGTGATGTGAAGGAATCTGAAGTGAAGAGATGGAAAATGATATGATTGGATGAGTACACATATAAATGAAATGTGGAATAAGTAATGTGGATTGCATGAGGGATAATGTGGAAAAATGAGAGTTAATATAGAAATTGTATTTGTAAACTGTTTGTAAATGCTGTTTGTAAATGGCTGTTTTATGTCAAGAATGCTGGGAAAGCATTTTGACCGTCTTGTGATTAAGGTCGTGGAGACCTAACTGATAAAGTTGCAACTGCTGACGGAGAGTCAATGGAGGACGTCTTGCGTAGCAAGGTCGGCCGAGGTCTTGACCAGCCTCGGTTCGATTAAAATGGTGAGCTTCCGGTACGGTGGATGAGGGACCAAGGAAGCGGCCTATGAGTGAAGCGCTAGGTCACCTGCGAAGGATCCTAGAGGGTGCTGACCATACGGTGCTCGGGCTCTGGGTCGCCCAGGATACCCACGCGTGCGTCGAGGAAGATATTGGAACAAGGAGTAAGAGTTGTTTTCTGGAACCGGGCATGGATCTGGTTGACTGACCTTGCTGGTCCTCAACGGATGAGTCCATGGCTCTTTTATATGGATCTGTTGGTTGATCTTGCTGATCTTCAACGAGAGTCCATCTTGATAAGTGATTATATTGTTGAGTATTATGGGCTAGGAACTATTGAAACGGCCCCTGTGTGGACAGGTGGTGAGCGTTCTAGTTGCCAATGATGCCATAGATACTCTCATGAAGGAATGATGGGAAATTATGAATCAACTGGATAATTTGGGAGATTGTGATCAGTGGTACTATGGTTTCATTAAAGGATTGTTTTAAAGTTAGCTGATGCTAAGAAAAAGGCAATTTTCATATTGGGTGTGTAAGTGGTGTGGCTAGTTTTATGTTTGCATGAAATTCCGGCTAGGGGGCCTTGGAACTCTTTTCCTTGGTACCCGGGACAAAACCTAACCGAATTCCAAATTGGATCCCATCACTACAATGGTTGGGCGGTTGGCTAACCCATGGGATCGGATGGGGTTAGGCTGGACTGATGGATCCGTAAATCGAGACTCAATTTCTGTTATTATGATAGATAAAGTAAATCCCGGATAGTAATTGTTCTATGGATAGGAATCAACGGCTGTGCCTCCTTGGTGGGGAAAAAAGCGTTGATCCCAACCAAGTATCTTTATAGATGCAGTCAGATCTGTTTGATCAGTAAGAGTTTTGACTACGTTAGAGTAAAAATTATCCCGGTGGAATCGCCCGTGCTTTCCGGATAAGGGAAGTTTTTCCGGGTCTGGTTTTGGAAAAACCGACGGATTAGTCTTTTGTCCGGATATCCGTGGACGAGGCCCCGAGTGTGGGACCCTGCCTCGCGCAAGAAGTGCTACTTCCGCTGCTAGTACAAGACCTTGTTTCTATCTGTTTTAGCCTAGAGAGAGAAAAATATTCTAGAGAGAGAATATTCAGATTTTGAATATTTTTGGATAGAAAAATATCTCTTCTAATTCAGATGAGTTCCCCTGAAACAGAAATTCAAAAAGAATTTTCCAATGTGCAATTAGAATTAATTGGAAATAGGTATAAAGAACCTTAGTCTAAGGGTCTAGATTTTCAGAAATCTTTAGACTATGGTCCAATTAAGGTTCCTATGGGCCAATAGCATCAATCCATGTGTAGGGAGGAGATAAATCCAAATTTGTAAAAAAGAAGATACCCAAAAATGAGTAAATGCTCGCATAAGGTGAAGAGTTGAAAATGTACAAGGTTTATTAGTAAAAAACTATGAGCAATATTAAAAATATGAGATATTTTGGGTATCCAAAAATGAGTAAATGCTCACATAAGATGAAGAGTTGAAAATGTACAAGGTTTATTAGTAAAAAACTATGAGCAATATTAAGAATATGAGATATTTTGGGTATCCAAAAATGAGTAAATGCTCACATAAGATGAAGAGTTGAAAATGTACAAGGTTTATTAGTAAAAAACTATGAGCAATATTAAAATGATTCCATTATGACACATATGTAAGGAAGGGGAATTCTTTAAAGGAGGTGCATATTTCACATAAGATGAAGAGTTGAAAATGTACAAGGTTTATTAGTAAAAAAAAAACTATGAGCAATATTAAAATGATTCCATTATGACACATATGTAAGGAAGGGGAGTTCTTTAAAGGAGGTGCATATTTCACATGCTTGAATGAGTTTTAAACTCATAAAAATTGAGATATTTCATCTCTCCTCTCTCCTCATTCAAGTCTAGTTCCAAAAAGTTAGCTTAACTGACCTAAAAATGGTCAAATATTGACCAAACTGATTTAGAAAATTCTAGAATCAGTTTGTTTGGTTAGGAGCTCAATTTTTCCTATAAATAGAAGCCTCCCCCTTGTTGAAAAATAGTTAGTGTTTATGCATCGTTACTCTACTCCACCTAAGCCAAGAACTGTGAATTCATTTAATAATTCACTAGTTTTTGGAGCTTCCCTCTTTCTTCAATCCCCATTAGTGGCTCCATCAACATACTTAACCAATTGATTGGTTGGGGGCCTCTACCGTGAACAAAGAATCAAGCAAGTTGTAAGGTAATTAGTGAATATTGATCTTTCTATAATTTCTCAATAATTCTCTCTTCTCAACCCCTCTCAAGCTTGAGAAGTTTAATTGGTATGGTTTTTTTTTAAATACTATTGAAGTTTGAATAGTAGTGAAAAGTTACATAAGTTAATAAATGCTATTGAAGTTAATTTTCATTTATGTTTAAATTCTAATGATTTTTATGTAAATTCTCTCTCTCACTCAAGAAATGGTCATACTCATAACCCGTTCTCAATCCAAATCAAGCTTTTCATAAAGCTTTTCCTTAACCCAAGCTTAAGCTATGCTTGAGGCCAATTTAATGGCTTTTTTCTATGCTTTTAGTTTATGCATATTGATGATTCAATCCACTATAGATTAATGATCCAATTAGAGATCATTTTAATTGTTTCCTTAATGATAAGCTTTATCCCTTAGAAAAAATTGAGATTTATCAGTCATAGCAGCGGAGCTATGGCAAAATTTTTATAAAAATTATGCATAAAATAATTTCATTCAAAGCATAAAAAGAGGACTTCCTACCATATTCTAGGAATTATCATCCTAGATTAATTGAAAGAATTTCATTATAATCATGGAGAAATTGAATTTTAATATCATGCATAAAGGATAATTTTTTTATATCAAAAGTGTTACTTTTATCATTTTTAATTTTCATGCATAGAAGTATGCATAAAGGATAATTTTTTTATATCAAAAGTGTTACTTTTATCATATTGGATTTCATGCATAGAGGTATGCATAAAAGTTGAATATTTTATTATAAAAGTGTTACTTTTAGCATAATTGAATTTCATGCATAGAGGTATGCATAAAAGATATGGGAAGTGATAAGATCTGATAAGATGCATGTGGATGTGGATGTGGATGTATGGATGTGAATGTGGATGTGGATGTGGATGTATGAATGTGGATGTATGGATGTGGATGTGGATGTATGAATGTGGATGTATGGATGTGAATGTGGATGTGGATGTGGATGTATGAATGTGGATGTATGGATGTATGAATGTGGATGTATGAATGTGGATGTATGGATGTGAATGAGGATGTAGATGTGGATGCATGGATGTAAATGTGGATGTGGATGTATGGATTTAAGCATGTAGATGTGGATGCATGAATGTGGATGTATGGATGTGAATGAGGATATAGATGTGGATGTATGGATGTGAATGTGCATGTAGATATGGATGTATATATGTGAATGGGAATGTGGATGTGGATGTATGTATGCATGTGGATGTGGATATGGATGTGTATGTATGAATGTGGGTATGGGATGTGGATGTATAAATGAGGATGTGAAAATGGAGATAAGCATGTAGATGTGGATGCATGAATGTGGATGTATGGATGTGAATGAGGATATAGATGTGGATGTATGGATGTGAATGTGCATGTAGATATGGATGTATATATGTGAATGGGAATGTGGATGTGGATGTATGTATGCATGTGGATGTGGATATGGATGTGTATGTATGAATGTGGATATGGGATGTGGATGTATAAATGAGGATGTGAAAATGGAGATAAGCATGTAGATGTGGATGTATGGATGTGAATGTGGATGTGGATGTGGATGTATGAATGTGGATGTATGGATGTGAATGAGGATGTGGATGTGGATGCATGGATGTAAATGTGGATGTGTATGTATGGATGTAGGCATGTAGATGTGGATGCATGAATGTGGATGTATGGATGTGAATGAGGATATAGATGTGGATGTATGGATGTGAATGTGCTTGTAGATATGGATGTATAGATGTGAATGAGAATGTGGATGTGGATGTGGATGTATGTATGTATGTATGTGGATGTGAATGTATGAATGAGGACGTGATAATGAATGTATGCATGTGGATGTGGATATGTATGTGTATGTATGAATGCGGATATGGATGTGGATATGGATGTGTATGTATGAATGTGGATATGGGATGTGGATGTATAAATGAGGATGTGAAAATGGAGATAAGCATGTAGATGTGGATGTATGGATGTGAATGTGGATGTGGATGTGGATGTATGGATGTGGATATGGATGTGAATATATGATATGTGATGTGAAGGAATCTGAAGTGAAGAGATGGAAAATGATATGATTGGATGAGTACACATATAAATGAAATGTGGAATAAGTAATGTGGATTGCATGAGGGATAATGTGGAAAAATGAGAGTTAATATAGAAATTGTATTTGTAAACTGTTTGTAAATGCTGTTTGTAAATGGCTGTTTTATGTCAAGAATGCTGGGAAAGCATTTTGACCGTCTTGTGATTAAGGTCGTGGAGACCTAACTGATAAAGTTGCAACTGCTGACGGAGAGTCAATGGAGGACGTCTCGCGTAGCAAGGTCGGCCGAGGTCTTGACCAGCCTCGGTTCGATTAAAATGGTGAGCTTCCGGTACGGTGGATGAGGGACCAAGGAAGCGGCCTATGAGTGAAGCGCTAGGTCACCTGCGAAGGATCCTAGAGGGTGCTGACCATACGGTGCTCGGGCTCTGGGTCGCCCAGGATACCCACGCGTGCGTCGAGGAAGATATTGGAACAAGGAGTAAGAGTTGTTTTCTGGAACCGGGCATGGATCTGGTTGACTGACCTTGCTGGTCCTCAACGGATGAGTCCATGGCTCTTTTATATGGATCTGTTGGTTGATCTTGCTGATCTTCAACGAGAGTCCATCTTGATAAGTGATTATATTGTTGAGTATTATGGGCTAGGAACTATTGAAACGGCCCCTGTGTGGACAGGTGGTGAGCGTTCTAGTTGCCAATGATGCCATAGATACTCTGATGAAGGAATGATGGAAAATTATGAATCAACTGGATAATTTGGGAGATTGTGATCAGTGGTACTATGGTTTCATTAAATGATTGTTTTAAAGTTAGCTGATGCTAAGAAAAAAGGCAATTTTTCATATTGGGTGTGTAAGTGGTGTGGCTAGTTTTATGTTTGCATGAAATTCCGGCTAGGGGGCCTTGGAACTCTTTTCCTTGGTACCCGGGACAAAACCTAACCAAATTCCAAATTGGATCCCATCACTACAGTGGTTGGGCGGTTGGCTAACCCATGGGATCGGATGGGGTTAGGCTGGACTGATGGATCCATAAATCGAGACTCAATTTCTGTTATTACGATAGATAAAGTAAATCCCGGATAGTAATTGTTCTATGGATAGGAATCAACGGCTGTGCCTCCTTGGTGGGGAAAAAAGCGTTGATCCCAATGATCCAAGTGCAAGTTTCTTCCTTGATCTGACCAAGTATCTTTATAGATGCAGTCGGATCTGTTTGATCAGTAAGGGTTTTGACTACGTTAGAGTAAAAATTATCCTGGTGGAATCGCCCGTGCTTTCCAGATAAGGGAAGTTTTTCCGGGTCTGGTTTTGGAAAAACCGACGGATTAGTCTTTTGTCCGGATATCCGTGGACGAGGCCCCGAGTGTGGGACCCTGCCTTGCGCAAGAAGTGCTATCTCCGCTGCTAGTACCCCGAATCCGTTGCGCGGTGGGAACAGGGATCTCACAAAACTGAAATTCGTAATTTGGTAATTGGTCTTCAGATGGAAGTACCGCAATTATATAGAATCCCTGACTTGCTTGAGGCCTAGACATGATGGTATTTACCTTATAATTCCAAGGGCCGTGACTACCCGTATATACTGAGAGTATAACTGCAGCTCTTTACTGACAGTATATATGAGTAAATCTAAGACTTGAAATTATAAGCGTTAATGCTATCCAGATGATAATTTCAAATGTGGTTGATATGATTTTTAATTTTGTTTGAGAATTGATGAATTGATTTGGATTCTGATTGAAAAATGATGATTTCTGAAATTTAGTTGAAATATAATAACCTGAGCGAAACCACAATGTGGATGATTGGGACGAGTCCCTGTGATGATATTCATCTAGAATGATGATAATGATTTCAACAAATCACTATGAGATTAGTGGATTGTGCTGTCAAATTACTACTGTTAACACTTGACACGGTAGATCAAGTTAAGGGATGACAAATTGAGAACTTACTTGTCTGAAATTTCCGTGGAGGAATGTTCATAAAGAAATTTTTCGGTCTAATGGACCATTATCGTGTTAAAGATATGAATGATATGATTTGAATAAATTGTTATTTAATGATGAGTTCTATTTAAGGGATAATTATCCCCGTATTCTGTTGGGTTGACCAGAATATAAGGAACCCTAGAATAAATTGGATCTTTAAGAAAAAGAGTTATCCTCTACTTTGCGAGATGAGGACATCTTGCACTTTTTAAGTGGGGAAGAATGTAAGATTCCTCCCCCAGTCTTAGAGGTATGCACGAGTAAGAATCTCCCTTTCTGATCTTATAATTATTCCCTCTCTAAAATAAAAGAAAGATTCTGTTTAAAAAGGGAAGACACTTTCCCTAGAATACCTTCTCAGGAGCCCACCTGTTTTAAGGATTCAGAACGATGAGTTCAGAAGTGAGAATCGGTGTTTTGGATGCCAAGGTTTTGGTCATCAGTTAAAAGACTGCCCGACTCCTACCATGAAAAGGACACAAGGAAGTCTAGAACCCAAATTCAGAGACCAATTCCTTCATACCAATCTAATCAGGATCCATCTCGGACAAGATTGCTTAACTCCATTAACTAGGTCCGACCCATTGATCAGGGTCGAGATGACCAGTCAAATGCTTGACGACATGGAGCAGCAGATGCAGGCAATTCATAAAGATATAAAAGCTGCCCAAGATCGACAAAAACAGTATACAGATAAGAAGAGGACAGTCAGAGAATTCAAAGAAGCAGATATGGTCTTCATTGAGTACGGACCAAAAGAAGTTCTTTATCTCTTGGGGAGTATAAGTAGTTATCTCCCAGATATTGTGGACCAAAGAAAGTAGGTGACTTAGCCTACGAACTTCTTTTATCTCCTCATCTCAAAAATTCTTAATGCCTTCTATTGAAAAATGTGCCAAAACCAAATCATGGAAAGACGGTAAAACTTCAGTGGCAAGATACCGTTGGCTTCTAAGTTACGCTAGCTCCTTTCTTTATATAAGTCGTAACTTTTACTTGCCGCTCGCAGTAATCGTACTTCCATTGATCTCCTTTCTTCTTAATCTCCTTCATGGCTTGGCAGCAGGAATTGGTTTTATCCATGATGATTTCTCACCTTCAAGACGCAAGCGAGTCTGTGAAGAAGGATTTTATAGAACTGTATGAGCGCTCACTTTTCCCTCACTTGGAAACTTCTGTAGCTCAGACCAAATGGCGGACCTATCAAGACATAACTAGAGTAACACCCTGGGGGGTCAGCAGCACTTTCGTAAACAATGTCCGCTTGGCTATGGTTATTGAAGCTTTGGGTTTGGGTCCCCGATACTATTGCGTGATGAGATCAAGGCATATTGGGTTTTTTGAGCGGGTCTTCTTCCTAGCGTGTTTTCTTCCTCATCAGAAGATATGCCTTTACCCCGTTTTTGGCTTGCCTCTCAGAGGTCCTTTTGTTAGATCACCTCATACCACTGAGGTAGGTGCGGCAATAACCAGCCGAATTATTCCCATAGATGAGTTACCTTATACGTGCGCAGCTTGTGAGTGCTGCTTTTGTGACCATATGATGGACGGGCTTATGGAAGTGTAAAGAGTTCTTCTATCTTTACTGTATATGTTCCAAGAATGAATAAAGTTGAAATCTTGTTCTTGTCTTGAATCTTGCTCTCTTTGAGACTTTTTTTGGTGGTTAATCTTAATTAAATTTTTTCTCTAAGTCTCATATTCGTGCATCTTGCGAAATTATCCCCAGTTTGCGAGATGAGGACATCTCGCGTTTTTCAAGTGGGAGAGAATGTAAGATTCCTCCCCAGCCTCTCAAGATGTCCAGCATCTTCCCCTGTAATCAATCCCCTCTTCAGAAATATAAAAGATCTTGTCTCTGCCTGTTTTGGTATAGAGAGAGAAAATATTCTAGAGAGAGAATATTCAGATTTTGAATATTTTTGGATAGAAAAATATCTCATCTTATTAAAATGAATTCCCCTGAAACAGAAATTCAAAAAGAACTTTCCAATGTGCAGTTGGAATTAATTGGAAATGAGTATAAAGGACCTTAGCCTAAGGGTCTAGATTTTCAGAAATTTTTAAATTATGGTCCAATTAAGGTTCCTGTGGGCCAATAGGATCAATCCATGTGTGGGGAGGAGATAAATCCAATTTGTAAAAGAAAATATCCAAAAGTGAGTAAATGCTCACATAAGATGAAGAGTTGACTATGTACAAGGTATATTAGTAAGAAACTATGAGCAATATTAAAAATATGAGATATTTTGGGTATAAGGATTCCATTTTGACACCTATGTAAGGAAGGGAGTGTTGAGATTCAAGCTCGATGTCAGTGTGAGCCAGCTATGCTATGTGCTGGCAGATTAGGTAGGAACATGTGTGAGACATAAATGACCGCGTGTCCAGCTGGTCGTAGTGTGTGGACATTAGCTAGGGTTAGTAGAGTGTGGACACAACTCATTGTGTGTTTTGTGGATTATGGATTAGTGCATTATGCTTTGTGTGAGAGTGGACATGGCTTCCCTCTATGGTTAGGGTTTGCAATATACATTAGGGTTTGCTCCTGTGTGTGTGTCTCCTCCTCCTCTACCGTTCTTTCAACTTGGTATCACAGCCTTGTGCTGTTTATTAGGGTTTATGAGTGAGTGAAGAGAAGAGGGAGAAGAAGCTGTGAAAAGAAGCCTTGAAGCTGGCCATTGGAGCTGTGAAGCTTGGAGCACACCAAATACTATCAGATCTGAAAGCTTGGCCTATTGGGTAAGGTCTTCTAAACATCCTTGAGTGGATTGCAGGTGATACAGGCAAAAACAAAGCAAATCAAAACAAATCAAAGCAAAGCAAAATTCTGGTTTTTGAAGCTTTCCATCAAAGCTTGGGAACATTGATGTATGGTGGAAATACGTGTGATTCTGGCAAAAGACATATGTATTTGACAAAGAGGGATGTATTGGCAACCCATGTGCAAGCCTTGAACAAAATTTGGAGCAATTTACATGCATTTGATTGAGTGAAATTACTGGTTTTTTGAGCTCTCACAAAACAGAGAAGAGGAAGCCCAAAATTGAAGCATTTGGAGTGTGATTTTGGCTCAAATCCAACCATTGGTGGATTGCACATGTACCTAGGTGTGTTGTTCATCTATTATCATCATCAATTAGCATCACAAACTCTCCTAAACCCCCCTACAGCAGGCGGCGCTGAATCAACAGAGAAAACAGGGCAGATTTTGTTCATTTTGGCTACGAGGAGATCAAATTCTCAGTGGATGCTTGATATCTTCCACAACTTCTTTAGCAATTGGATGCTTTACACTTTGGAGAAGAGGGCTATGTGCTTTGTTTGGTCAATGATGCTTAATTGAGCTGGGAATGAGCTGATTAAAACAGGCTGTCCACTGGTTGCAGAGAAACAGGGTCATTTTAATTGAGCAATTAATCCTTGGAGTTTTACAATTGGACAAATTCCTCTTACATGGAGTTTATGGACACTAATGCTAAGCTAATGAATGCCTGGTTGCCCAATTTGGAAAAATATTGAAGGAATTAGAGCAAATTTTCTACTGGTTTTTCTGGTTTTTTCTAAAAACAGAGAAAGGGGTTTTCAAAAATTGATATGTACACATGTCAGATGGTGTTGATACTCAACATTGAGGTTGATTAGGTGTCAATGCAAGTTGCCCATACTTGATTGCACCATTACATTGTGATTTGGAGCCTTGGAAGGCGTGTCAATTCATCAGGGTATCCCGCACTGAGTGAGTCAGTTCATCTTGGATGATTACAGGTTGATTTTCTACATCAAATTTGGAGTTTGTTGGCTACCTTAGAGTATCTGGAACATTCATTGGAGTGTGGTTGAGCTGAGGAAGGCTCATTTACAGATTTGAAGTGTGCGGAAGGTGTACGCATTGAGCAACATGTCGGACAATCCAGTTCAGATTGTTGGTGAAAAGCTGGATAGGAAGAACTTCCAGGCATGGAAGTACAGGATAAAGAGTTTCTTGAAAGGAAAAGGATTTTGGAATCTCATTACAGGTGCTGAGCCAGAGCCTGAGCTACCTCGACAACCTACACAGCAGCAGCTTATTGCTCATAAGCAATGGTCAGAGAGAGCATTCAAAGTGCTGCATTATTTGTCTATATGTATTTCTGATGCTATGCTCATACACATACAGGATGCTGAGAATCCCAAAGATGCATGGGATACCTTGGTCAAAATGTTTGATACAGATACGAGTGCTCGCAAGTCTCAATTGCGATAGCAGATACACAATGTAAAAAGGAATAAAAGGAGCATACATGATTATGTGCAAGAAATTAAGAAGTTTGCAGATGCATTGGCCACAATAAATGGCCCCATGCCTGATGATGATTTGGTGGATATTACCTTGCGTGGTCTTGGCAAGGAATACAAATCCTTTGATACATCTATCTCAGTGAGGAGTACAGGTCTACCCAACTTCGATGAGTTGGTTTCACTCTTGTTGGTTGAGGAAATCAAGCTCAGTGATTCATTTCTAGATGCATCTACTAGCCATGATGATGGCAGAAATCAGGCTTTCTACTCGCAGAGAGGCTTTAGAGGCAGGGGGAGATTTGCATCACGTGGACGTGGTGGTAATGGTCGTGGATGGCAGGACAGGCCTCCACAGCAGAATTTTCAGCCTTCATATGGTGCTCGAGGTGGTCGTGGATATGCACCTCAGCGAGGCAGAGGTACCCCCCGTGTGGTCGAGGACGTTGGCAAGGCCAACAAAATTCTATGCAAGATGTGGAATGCCATTATTGTGGCAAATATGGTCATATGGCGAGAGATTGTTTCCGCAAACAGAATGATTTGAGAGGGGGAAGAGCACAACGTGGTGGTCATTATGGTGGAAACTATGATTGACATATAGAGATTTTGCTATGCACTATGCATATATGACATCTATGGTGAAGCATGTGGAACCTACATGCTATACAGAGGCTATTGGAGAGCATGTATGGGAAAAAGCAATGGATGTTGAGATGGACGCATTGGTCCATAATGATACATGGGACTTGGTTGCATTACCAAAGGATAAGAATGTTATTGGATGTAAATGGGTTTACAAAGTGAAGTGCAAATCTGATGGTTCTATTGAGAGACATAAAGCTAGATTGGTAGCAAAGGGTTATGCACAGACCCAAGGATTGGATTATGATGAGACGTTTAGTCCAGTGGCTAAGATGGGCACAGTGAGAGCAGTCATTGCTATGGCTGCAGCTAATGGCTGGGAAATGCATCAGATGGATGTCAAGAATGCATTTCTAAATGGAGATCTACAAGAGGAAGTGTACATGGCATAGCCAGAAGGGTATGTACACCCTAGATACCCCACTCATGTATGCAGGTTGAAAAAGGCATTGTATGGTCTAAAGCAAGCACCTCATGCCTGGAGTGATAAGATGAGCAGATATCTTATCTCACTTGGTTTTTAGATTTTTACAGCAGATTCTTCACTCTATGTGAAGAAGACACAGCATGGGATTGTTTTACTAGTCATCTATGTGGATGATTTGATTATCACAGGTGATCATGGTGCAGATGTGATGCATGTTGAGTGGGCAATTTGACATGAAAGATCTTGGTGAGTTGAGATATTTCCTTGGCATTGAAGTGGTGAAAGATCATGCAGGTACTTGGTTAGTACAGCGCCAATATGCATTGGATATGTTGGCAAAGTATGGCATGACAGGGTGTAAGCCTATGAGTACACCATTGGAGCAAAATGTGAAGTTGCGGGCTGATTATGGCGAGGAATTGGATGATCCTTCTATGTACAGGAAGATGGTTGGTAGTCTCATATACATGACTATCACACGCCCGGATTTGAGTTATGCTGTGGGGCTAGTAAGCCAGTTTATGCAGAGCCCCAGGAAACCACATTTGGATGCAGTGAGACGCATCATGAGATATGTGAAGACCACAGCACATTATGGTTTATTTTATGAGAGTGGTAAAAGCTTGGACATACATGGCTACACAGATGCTGATTGGGCAGGTAGTGCATATGACAGGAGGTCTACTAGTGGATATGCATTTACACTTGGAAGTGCCGTGGTGAGTTGGAGTAGCAAGAAGCAACCTACAGTTGCTTTATCCAGTACAGAGGCTGAGTACAAAGGTGCAGCCATTGCTACTTGTGAGGCTATATGGTTAAAGAGTCTCTTGGCAGATTTATGTGAGCCTCTTGATGGCAAAGTTGTCATTCATTGTGACAACATGAGCAGTATAAAGAATCCAGTGTTTCATGCGAGGACCAAACACATAGAGGTCCATTATCACTTTGTTAGAGAGAAGGTGCTGGATGGTACAGTTGATCTTCACTATGTGAAGACTGATGAGCACAGGTGGGCAGACATCTTTACGAAGCCACTTAGCAGGGAGAAGTTTGAGTACTTCCGGACTATGTTGGGAGTACATGGGATGAGCTTGAGGGGGAGTGTTGAGAGTCTTGATATCCCAAGCTCATCTACATCTTCATCGGCAGTACATTATGAGCTTGAGGGGGGCTGTTGAGATTCAAGTTTTGAGACGTCTTGAGGATTAAGGTCGTGAAGACCGAACTGATAAAGTTGCAACTGCTGACGGAGAGTCAATGGAGGACGTCTCGCGTAGCAAGGTCGATCGAGGTCTTGACCAGCCTCGGTTCGATTTAAATGGTGAGCTTCCGGTATGGTGGATGAGGGACCAAGGAAGCGGCCTATGAGTGAAGCGCTAGGTTACTTGCGAAGGATCCTAGAGGGTGCTGACCATACGGTGCTCGGGCTCTGGGTCGCCGAAGATACCCACACGTGCATCGTGGAAGATATTAGAACAAGGAGTAAGAGTTGTTTTCTGAAACCGGGCATGGATCTGGTCGATTGACCTTGATGGTCCTCAACGGATGAGTCCATGGCTCTTTTATATGGATCTGTGGGTTGATCTTGCTGATCTTCCACGGAGATTCCATTCTATTATATGAATATATTGCCGGTTACTATGAGCTAGGAACTATGGAAAAGGCCCCTGATGAGTGAACAGGTGGTGAGCGTTCTGGTTGCCAATGATGCCATAAGTATACCGATGAATGAATGACTGGAAATAAGGATTCAACCAGAGACTTTGAGGATTGTCATCAGTGACATAATGGTTTCATTAAAGGATTGTTTTAAAGTTAGCTGATGCTAAGAAAAAGGCAATTTCATATTGGGTGTGTAAGTGGTGTGACTAATTTTATGTTTGCATGAACTTCCGGCTAGGGGGCCTTGGAACTCTTTTCCTTGGTACCCAGGACAAAACCTAACCAAATTCTTAATTGGATCCCATCACTACAGTGGTTGGGAGGTTGGCTAACCCATGGGACTGGATGGGGTTAGGCTGGACTGATGGATCCGTAAATCGAGACTCAATTTCTGTTATTACGATAGATAAAGTAAATCCCGGATAGTAATTGTTCTATGGATAGGAATCAATGGCTATGCCTCTTGATGGGGAAAAAAGCGTTGATCCCAATGATCCAAGTGCAAGTTTCTTCCTTGATCCGACCGAGTATCGTTATAGGTGCAGTCGGATCAGCGTGATCAGTAATGATCTTGACTACGTTAGAGTAAAAAGTTATCCTAGTGGAATCGCCCGTGCTTTCCGGGTAAGGGAAGTTTTTCCACGTTCGGTTTTGGAAAAACCGACGGATTAGTCTCTTGTCCGGAAATCCGTGGACGAGGCCCCGAGTGTGGGACCCAGCCCCGCGCATGAAGTGCTACTTCCGCTGCTTACGGCAAATTGTCCGAATGCTCCTCTCCACGCGGCGGCATTTTGTCTGCAGCAGCCCGGTGCCATTTCCTGAAGCGCAGTTGGTCGTACGTCAAATTCGCTGCCTTCAAGCAATGTGAAGCAACATTACTTTAGGGCTTTTGAAGCCCAATGAGTTAGGAGTCTACAGCTTGATTTCTAGCCCTAATGGCTGCTCCATGCTCTCACAATCAGAGAAGAACCAGGCGCCCCTCTCTCTTTCTCCATGAAAGCTTGCTCAAGCTTTGCTAATAGTGATTTTTTTCACTAATCTCCTTCTCCCTTGCTCTAATCACTCAAGTGGTGTTGTGAATGTTTGTTGCTAAACCTTCATCTTGATTTTGAAGAGTGGCCAACCACATGAGGCATTCATAAACCTCATTCCCATCAAGCTTCATCAACAACATCAACTTTCAAGCTTTTAAAGTGTTCAAAGTGTGCTTTTAAGCACTAATTGTGCTGTTTAACACTAATTAAGCTATTAATCCAACAAAGGGAGGTTATTATAAAGTGTTGTTAAATACTAATAGTGTTATTAAACACTAATGGTGAACTAATCACCAAAATAAGTGTCATTTGACACTAAAAATATGCTTTTTAGCATTAATTGTGTTCTCTACACACTAATGGTGATCTTAATCACCAACCAAAGTGTTCATTAACACTAATGCAGCCAATCCCCATCAAAATTAGTAATTAAGCACAAACCCTAAGTGCTAAACCATAAAAATTACTATTTTAATCTCCTATTTATGCAACATTCTCAACTTGATTAGGGTTGTTGCACTCTCATAAGCCTCTCTCTTACTAATTAAACCTAAATATCATAAATTTCTGGTTTTTTCTTCTTCATAATCAGCCCATTACTCTCTCATAATCTCTTTCAATACCCAATGTCAAAGGACACTCAAATCAAGAAGTTCTCGGGAGAGGGCTTCCACACTTGGCAAGTCCTTGTCAAGTACAAGATGATGTCCAAAGGCTTTTGGTCATTCATCTCCGGCACCAAGGTTATTGATCGAGCAAAGGCTAAAGATGTTGAAGATGATGAGAGGGCACAAGCCATCATCATGCTTAATCTTGATGAGGCACTAGTCCACCATGTGGACTAGCTTCTGACTGCAAAGGGGAGAAATGAGATGAGCTTAATAAGCTCTATGGAGCTCGTGGAGTCCACTCAGCCCAACGACGGTGCCACCCACCAATTTTGCCACCAAACTTGGGTGGTGCGAGTACAGGGTTTCTTGCCTGAGTTTGCTGCCTCTCTACCCTCGCCATGCAAAGAAGGGTTTCTTGAGCAGCACAAAGATTTAGCAGAGAGCCCTCTGCACACATAACTTTGCCCATGGGTGGTCCTCTTTTTGTGGCGATGGCCTTAGCTTTGGAGCTGACTTTGGAAGAGGAGGAAAAGGGCTTCGTAGCTTCCACGAGGCCGTGCGCATAGGCACCACATGATGAACATGATGCTGCATGCGTTCTCTCGTGTTGTGTAAGGGTTGATGGCCGCGATGATGAAGAAAAAATTGATGACTGTGGATGCGAGGCCGTTTTTATGTGTGAGTGTGATAAACGGTGATGTGGCCTTGTGTCACTGCCCCAGGGAGGGTACGTGATGTGTGAAACAAGATAAGCCTATAAAAGGCAGTGTACTCTTTGAGGCTCATATAACAACAGTACAGGTGATTGCCTACACCATGTAGTAGAGTATGGAAGTGTGATGTGTGTCTTTTCCCCCATACATGTCCACAAGATACTTGTAATAGTAGAGAGAGCTTAGCTTATTCCAAGCCTCAAGGAAGTACGACTCTTTTTGAGGGTGGTCCAGATGCTTAGTGCTGCCAACCGCACGCATGTCGTGGGAAAGGTCCCATAATAGGTTGGCGTGGCTGGCTGATCATTTTTTTCCCATACACTCGTCGAAATTGTTTCTTGTAAACTTGAGCTTGGCTTGACACCATATTGGAGGAGATACTTGTGTGTGTGTGTGTGTGTTGTAAACTTGAGCTTGGCTTGCCACCATATTGGAGGAGATACTTGTGTGTGTGTGTGTGTGTGTTTGTGTAAGTCTTCCATTGGAGGAGATACTTGTGTGTGTGTGTGTGTGTGTGTGTGTTTGCGTAAGTCTTCCATTGCCATTCTCTCTTTAGACTCTGTTGGTCTACAATTCTTAAACCCTAGCAAGTTCCCACCATTCCATCTGTGTGTGTTGATTGTTTGGCTAGGGAAGCAGCCCGTAGAGTCAAGAGAGCACATTCGGGTTTGAAGAAAGTTTGATTTTGTGTTAGTTTGTCCCAAGGTTCTTGTGAACATTTATTTTGCAGCATCCCATGTATGTTGCCTGCATGACTAGGGTGGAACCAAGGGAACATGTAAGGATTTGGGGAAAGTCTCTTTTACTACTCGATACCATTTGTTTCTCTTTACAGGTGTGAAGGATCAGATGA
Organism: Cibotium barometz; assembly: GCF_041138505.1. Lineage (NCBI taxonomy): Eukaryota > Viridiplantae > Streptophyta > Polypodiopsida > Cyatheales > Cibotiaceae > Cibotium > Cibotium barometz. Next base: position 27,667,605 of record NC_141063.1, on the reverse strand, counting down.
TGGTTGCCCCTTGACCCGTATGTTGATAGAGTAGATGGCTGTTAAGGCCCGCACACAAGTCGAGCAGATGTTGGCTTTCAGTCAAGAGGTTGGTGCCTTGCACGGCGGGAAATTTGGACCCACGGAGCTCGAACTCTGCATCCATTGTTGCCCGCCAATCCAAGCAGGAAGGCCACCACAAGCAAGAGGTGGACTAGCCTAAGCATGGTGAGCAACATTTGGAAGGTTGCTTTTGGTGTTTTTGGGAATGCTCGGGTTGGCATGAGCCCCAGCATGGGAGTCATCATTCGGATGGGTGATTCGGATGTATTCCGTGGATGGTCTTCATCATGGGATCCCTCCTTACCATGTTCCTTCTCTCCTATTTCATCACTTATATGTCACGGAGGGTCTGTAGGGATCCCAACCTCCTCTCACATGCAGCATGAGGAGTGGCCCCCCAAGTTCAATGGAAAGATGGATGTTGAGGCAGTTACAAATTGGGTCAAGGAGATGCCTGTCAATCTTTCAACTGCGGGCAGAGTTCAGATGTAATAATCATGAGATATTCAGCCTTACATAGCAATTGAGCAGCCAGAGCAAGGGCCAAGCATGCATTTGAAGGAAAAATCTATAGGAGATTGTGGACATCACATTTGTCATCAACTTGGCTGCATTTGTCGTTTGTTGATCATTTTGTATATATGAGGGAGTCGTCATACATTGTTTTGTTTGTTTATTGAACTTGATTTCTTGGGGATGCACATTTGATTGGAGTAGATACCTATGTGTCTGTTTGTGTTTGCATAAGCCTTCCACTCTGATTCTCTATCTGTTAACTCCTATGTGTTTTGCTTCCGCATTGTGCAACTTTATCACCCAGGTGTCCCCCAAAATCTGAAAGTTTTGGATGCCTTTTGGAGGAGTTTTAATGCCTTAATACTATACATCCTTCCCTCATAAACACAAGAACTTGTAAATGCATCTTCACATGAGATCCCCAATCAAACACCTCCCGAGGAAGCACCTGCCATTGATGAGAATCCTCCTCTAAAAGCTCTAGATAAACCTCTCATTGAGAACACCCCTAACCAATTCCTCTCAAGATCCAGAATCTGCTCAAATGGATGAATGAGCAAAGATTCTGACCATCCACAATCGTGTCCACCACATGGAATGCTGGAAACAAAAATTTTGCAAGAACCTTGGGTCAAACTAACACAAATCTAACTTCCCTGAATTCGGATAAGTCCAAATGCTGCTTCCTAATCCAAACAATCACCACATCGAGAGAATGCTGAGAAAGAAAAACATATTCTAGCGAATCCTACGCTATAATAGCAACTGACGGAGGGAGAGAGGAAGAGACATCAGACAATGAACATCTTTAATAAGAGGCTTTACAATGGCAATACTAGCTAGCAGATGGTGTAGATCAAGTGTGCCTATGAATAGGTTCAATGATTGACAAATGAGAAGGAAAGAGGACTTCATATAGGGAGGCTTGTGGGATGGCTGACTGACCCCATGTAGCTAGCCGTCGATAGTAGCAGGTTAGCATAAATGTGAAAATACACGGGTCCAATATGCCTATACATAGTAGGATCCTCCAAAATCTCTCCTCAATCTGCACTCAACTTGCCATTCTGATCCAATGGCACTGAGATAGGCTTACAAAACAAAATGTCACCTTGGATAGCAAAGAAATCTACTTGGTGGCTCCTAGTATAGAATTATGAGTCTATGGAAAACACCGCTCCCATCATCCCCCAATAGGAGCTAGGTGGACACATCACATCCAAAAAAACCTCTAACAATGAACCTGGTACTTATCCACTCCATAATCTTTGATACAACAAGCAATAGACTTGGAACACATCCAGTCCATAGCTCCAAAAATGAACTCGTCTCGCCAGATATTTTACGTGCTTGAAACTCTGACACACTGGTCTTATGCACCAAAAATCAGGCTCCTCTCTTGCCCACAGGCTTCCTCTGGCTAGAAGCACATGAGGGGAAACTATCTGTATAACTATAGAAGTTGACCATCCAAGTCCTCCGTAGCTTTTCAGCCTTGGGGACACTAGCAGTATCAGAGTCACCATCCTGTATATGATCATTACATTTCTTTGAAAACTTGGTCTTGGCATGGGCTTTAACATTGTTGCAATCCTTGGCTAAATGATCGTGTTTTCCACAAGAGCAGCAGCCAGTGACACCATCCTATCTTTTGCATTGTTCATTGATCCTGTCCACTAGGAGGAAACCTTACCTTCTACAAGAGCAGCAGCGGCCAGTGACACCATCCTATCTTTTGCATTGTTCATTGATCCTGCCCACTAGGAGGAAACCTTACCTTCTACATATAGAAACAAGGAGAGTCATAGTATGGGACACTTTATGGGAAGAAAACGTAGATCATAGGGCTATTAAATGAGGAAAGAGTGTTGATTATAGGTTGGTTACATCATATGAAAAGAATGCACCATGCGTGGCTCATAGGCAGGCTCATAGGCAATACACATATGGGTGAGAAAATGCAGCACATAAGGTGACTATATGAGCTGCGTGTGAGCATCAGTATTGAAAGCGTATGGAAGATGGCTGTGTGAGCTTTTACAGGAGGAGATAAACACAGCTCATGAAGGTTGGTCAACCAACCAAGAAAACAAGGGGATTATATGTCAAAAGAGTTTCATGCATATATGGGTGAAAGAGGTATAAAACATAAATGCACGGTGTTTTACATGCCCTAGCAAAATGATGTGGTTGAGAGAAAAAATATCTCTCATAGAGATGGCATGTTGCATGGTTAAAGGCCAAGATTTGCCTCACGTTCTTTGGTTGGAGGTAATTTTGTGTGCGAGTTATGTGCCAAACACATGCCCCATAAAGGCCTTGCAGAGAATTATCACTTATGAAGCTTGGAATGGTACGAAGCCCTCTATGTCTCGTTTGCATATTTTTGGTTATCTTACTTATACTCTTATTGCTAAACAACAATGCAATAGGTTAGATGATTAGATGTTAAAATACATTTTTGTGGGATACAACTCAAAAAGAAAATGATATAAACTTTGCTATCTGGCCACAAGGTAGATTTTGTTGAGTAAAGATGTTGTCTTTGTTGAAAACTTAAAAATGTATCGTCTCGCGGAGAACATCTTTGATATACTACTATCTGTGAACAATACCGGAGAGTCCAATGTGGAACAAATGAATGCTCAACTAGGTGCTACAAATCAACCCATATATTGGTTGTTGAAAATCAACTCAAATTTCAGCCCACAGATCAACCTATTGATGAGGCAATTGTGGATGATGCAGTGGATTACAAAAGGGCATCCATAGAGGCATGCAAGCGTATATCAAAATGGCTGGTGGTGCAAACATTGACGGATTACAAATTAGCTACTTCTTTGTCTAACAAGACACATGCAGGTTCTCATTATGCATCTTATTCATTTATGGATCATGCACTGATTGCCATCATATGTCATGTGAAGAGGAACTTGTTTCCTTTGAAGAAGTAAAGAAAAATGATCATTGGATGGATGCAAGCCATGCAACATGAGTACGACTCAATTCTAAAAAATGACACTTGGTATTTGCTAAATTTGCCTTATAGTAAAAAGGCCCTTGGCAGGACACGGGTTTATATGCTTAAGCATACAGGTAATGATAACGCGTTGAACACTAATTGGAAAGGGTTATGCTCGGAAGAAGGATGTAGTTTATAATGGTACCTTTGCCCCCACGTCTCGCATGACTACAATTTGGTGTATTATTGCATTTGGCTGCGTACCATGGAATATACACCAGTTGGATATCAAGAGACTACCTTCTTGAATGGTCATTTGATGTATGTCAACCTAGTGGTTTTGTTCAAAAGGGACATGAGTCTAATGTATGTAGGTTAACAAAAGCTTTATATGGCCTTAAGCAAAGCAATGTACGAGAAGAAAAATACACACTTTATTGCAAATGGTTCTCGTAAAAGTCGAACTAAAAGTACCCTCTATGTAAAGAGGAGTAAGACTTGTTTCTTGGTCATCATTTTATACGTTGATGACATACTGCTCTCACAGGCCCTAATGAGGAGAAGATTTCAGCCTCCAAGGATGAATCACGTGTGTCATTTGAGATGACAACTTGGGCTCGTTATATTATTTTTTTGGCTATACAATTTATGTAGTATGATGATGGTATTGTGATGTTACAGCCAAAGTACATACAAAGACTGCTTACATGGTTTGGTCTTAAAGACTAAGTTTGTTGCTACACCAATGGAGATAGGTGCTAGGCTTAGTCTCCAGGATGCAGGTGAACTATTTATGCAATATGAGGCCAAACATTTAGTTTAGGGTCTCTGAATTGAGCATGTTTATGGATAGTCCTAGAAGTAAGCATTGGTAGTAAGCATAGCAAGTATTCCAATACTTACAGGACAATGTTAAGAGGGGTGCTATTCATCTATATGCTTTTAGTGACTCCAATTGGGTTGGATGTTATAATACGCAATGTCTTACACTGGTGGACTTTTCTTTCATCTTGGTCTTTCATGTATATCATGGCCCAGCAAGTAGTAGTGCATGATAGTGATGTGGATTGTGCATATTTGTGGGGAAATGAAAATTTTACAAAAGAAACGTATGGATTGACAGAAGGAACAACGTCGCTCAACAATGCTCGGTATTTGACCATGGATGTGCACATTTGTTTGGTGGAAGTGGTTATTCATCAACAAATTGGGGAGTTGATGCATGATGGTGAACCAAATTTGTGTTTGGTTTGGCAGGGTTGCTAATGGAGAGAACGGGATAGCGATGTATATTGATGACGTTATAGAGCTAGAACTCGGCCCAATAGTTGAACATTGGATACAAAACATGTGTCGAAGCTTGTAGGTGTTTATATGGTTGCACTTTGACAAACCAATTGGTTTGTTTGTTGACATACACATGTTTAAGTATGGCCCCATACACATGTTGAAAGAAAATTGGCTAGATAAATCCCCTTTCCATGATGATATACTCTTAATTTGAGTTTTACAAAAGGAAGCCACATGATTTCCTCCTCTCAAACCACAAGTAATGGTGAGCTATCATTGTTTCCTTACTTGTAAACTCTTAGTCTCATTTCAATATACAAGGGGGCAGTTTTGGAGGGGGGGCAAAGGGAATAATGGAAGTGGAAGTAGCATATACATTGCAAGATTGGGTGGTTGATTAATTTCTTTTTTAATTAATCTAGTGCTTGATTTTATTTTTGAATTCATTTAGTGCCTTTTTTTGTTAGGTTAATAATTTCCATAACACTTTCTAATATCATCATGTATATGCCCCTCCCCAATGCAAAAAACTACCATATGCTTTTTGAAACACAACACAAACTTCTTTCCTCATCATCAAAAAATTATCCTTTTTTTAAGGGGGGTTCAAGCCTTGCTTTGATACCAATATTTAAGACCTAGATTAAAGTGATTATCTTTTATTAGTGCTTGTTTCTTTGATTTTTCTTAGAAAGGAATTTATACATAAAACATTGGCACGATCATCCACATAAGTGCTATAGGTCCTTTGATAATCAATAATGTCTTAATTGTTAATAAGGGAAAACATTGACATGATCATCCACATCAGTGCTATAGGTCCTTTGATAATCAAGAGTGTCTTAACTGTTAGGAGAAAACTCCACAAGCCTAAGGGCTTCACACTAATCTTTTAAATTTCACAGGCTACAATACTACTTTCATCGTTTTACAAGTTTATATGGAACGTTAACCTTGTTTTGGTATCCTTTTGCCCTCTATCTTTCTTAGAGAGGTTGAACAAATATGTGGCTTGAACTCTTGTGTTTTTCATATATATGAAAAATGGTTTTGAGTTTTGAGTTTCATTATGACCAGTGGAACCTTTGACCACTACCTATTGTGTCGGTGGCCATTCTCTAAATGGGAGGCCACCCCACCGGTTCTTACAAATAAGCTACAAACATTGAATACATCATTATCTTTATTTCCCACATCTTATATGTGTATGATGAACCATGCCTTGGGACTAAGTCCCCTTGTATAAATTCATGGGGTTTTATTTTTAGTCCTTAGATTCATTATTCATTTCATGCAAACCAAAGGAGTCCCTTTCTAAGAATCTTAATCTTTAATTCTTTTCTTAACAAGGATATAAATAATATTATTAATGTCTAAATATCATTATTTTCACCCCATTGGTTCTTTTACAAACAAGTTGTAAACATTGAATACATCATTATCTTATACATCCCCAATTTATTTCCTTCACTAGTCCTTGAATAAATCCCCTTATAGTCATAAGACATTGAAGTAAATAAGTATTCACACACATTTAAACTGTGGTCGATCGGGCACCCAAGGTTCATTAGTGGTCTATATCTTGTACAATGCTTAATCTCATATTACATGCATGAAGTACATTCATAGTAGGTAATCCATTCTAGCTTGTTGCCACCCACACAGAGAGCAGGAATCGTCTCATAAATATTCCACCATTTTTGGGTGCCCATCCAAGTTATAGATTTGGAAACCATTGCTTCATAAATTGATCATACATGCTTGTGGTCTCTATATATTCAATGTAGAATTATAGTGACAACTCTTATCAACCACACAAAATGGATTGACATTGCCCCCTTCATGATGTCGTGACAGTGCATCCTTGTGATTGAGTTTCTAGACTTTGTTGTGGGGGAGAATTGAAATGTTATTTTGTTAATGTTTATGATGTTGCATGAATGGACATGGTCATTGCTCCTCCGCAAGGATAGTTAGTACATGATGAAGTTAGTAAACGAGATATACATTTTGTGAGTGAATTCCCCTTTTTAAATTCTTCTTCTTCTTTTTCGCTATATCACAGGCAGGATTACATTGATTATGTTAAGTTAGCAATGAGTCTAAAGCTTATTAGCAAGGGAGGGGAAGAGGTGGGGGTTTTGGATGAATATCAAATGAGAAACTGATATTCGTTCTCATATTCTAATGATTGTGTCAACATTCATCCATCCAAGTATTACACCTATGTAACTTGATTCTCTTTGGTGTATGACGACGATATGAATGAAGCATGGCTAGTAAATAGTTAATCTCTTTTTTTCTTTTTCTTGTGTGTGTGTGTGTGTGTGTGTGTGTACGCGTGCTCATGCGTGCACATGCATTCAAGTGATCTACAGGCATGTAGAATGATCTGAAAGGGTTCCCTCTGGTGTGAAAAAATCAGATTTGTTTTCAAGATATTCATGTCTGAAAAACGTCACCATCTTAAGGAACAAATATGCTAACATTATTCACTTATGTTAAAGAATCTGAGCTCAATGTGAAAAGTGCCATTCATCCTGAACATTTTTGTTGATAAGAAAAACCAAACTAGTTTTTCATGATGTGAATTTCTTGAGATATTCATGTTGTGAATATCTTGAGATATTCTAGCAGCAAAAACAATCTTGTTAATTTATGATTTTGACTAGATATGGGATTTCTTAAGCCCTATGGAAGCTTGATCACCTTAGTTGATGGAATTGAAGTGCTTTTTTAGGCATGAAAAACTTCAGATATTCATGGTTCGTGAACATCTTACTGCTTTTTCACGTCGAAAAAACTCTTAAAGTTCATGTTGCTAAGGTGATTTTTTGAAGCCATGAACTTTGGTTGGTTTTTCACATTAATAATTGAATTTTTGAGTTTTCTTCCTTTGAGGTTCTCTCATGGTTCAAGTGGTTTGTTAAAAAGGTTAGGTATGGTTTTCATTGGTTTTGGAACAACATTTTTTGGCTTGAAAAACTTGAAATACTAAGGGTCATGACTCTTCCACTAGTTTTTCACGTAAATGAGCTTTTGCATTGCCTATTTTTTAGGTGATTTTATGGTTCACCTAATCATTGTGAAGATCTAAGAATAATAACTGTTGTTGTTGAGGCCAATTTCTTAGTCGTGAAAAACTTGAGGTTTTCATGGTGTGAATATGTCCAAGTTGGTTTTTTTACGCCAAACTGATTTTCTAAATTTCATGCTTTTGAGTGGCCTTTATTATTCCCTTGACTTTTAAGAAGTTCTAAGAATGTTTATCTTGAGATACTCATGCATGATTATCTTATGAAATTCATGCATGAGCATTACATAGATGTTTTGTGCATCTTGCCTTTCATGGGAAAAAGGATATTGGAGTTCATCATCACAGGTGATGAAAAGGAGCCAGAGATAGGTGAAGAAAATCCCACCCCTCAACAAGTGTAGGCATATAAAGCATGGCATAAAAGAGCTAGAAATGTGTTGTACTTGTTGTTGTCTGTCAGCATGACATATTTTAAAATTGTGCATATAAAGGATACATACATGCCCAAGGAGGCTTGGGACACCTTGGTGAAGATGTACATTATAAACACCCAAGCTTGGAGGATGCAGTTGTTAATCGCCTGATAGAAGCTACGGACTAGTGCGGCTTGAAAAACTAGCCACGAACATAGGCCGACAGTAGTAGACGACAGTGCACATGCGACAACGCACATGCACACTCACAAATCTGGTCCCTGAAGATGTCTATAGGAAACTGAAAACCACATGAACGGCCCCAAAACGTGCCCGAAATCGAAATCAAACCGTAAAACTTCAGTACAAAGTACTCCACACTTCACGGTCCTCTTTCTTCTCGTAGAAGGGCTCCTTGAACCAATTTAAGAAAACAGGCGACTTGGCATAAAGGGTAGGCAATATACTGGCAGCAAACGGGGGAGATAAACGTATGCTCTAATACCAAATGTTGGAAACAAGGTTGCAGGAATGTGCACGCACGCACGCACGCACACACACACACACATAATGGAGAAGCTCAAGGGAGCACACAATGAGATGATAGATTGATAATGAATGTGTGCTATACAAACATGATAAGTATACCCCAAGATGGGTGTATACTAGCACAGGGAAAAAAACCTCCTAAAGAGAGAAAAAGTACCCCGATTGGTCCTAGTGTGTTCACACACATTATTATTATATATGGCTACTTTTTTAGCCTTCCTTGATAAATTTAGCCTCATATCAGAGTATACACTAGTGTTCATGGACATTTGGACTACCTACATGCCAAATTTGTTCCCAATCCGACATAGGTTATTCACTGCCTATTTTTAGCCTTCCCTATTAAATTTAGCTTTAATTCTTAAAAAAGTGAGACTTAAGGATCCACATCATGGACATTTTGATATGAGAATTACTCTTGTTTATTATGAATTATATTTCTTATTTTATATTGGGGATGCTTGTGTGTGTCGTGCCTGTTGTACATGTAATTTGATTTTTATGGTTGCCTATTTTATCCTCAAAAAAGTGGGACTTAAGGATCCACACAGAGATTGACATTCTGATATGAGAATTAATTTTGTTTACTGGGAGTTATATTTCTTATTTTATATCGGGGACGCTCGTGTGTGTCATGCCTGGTACGCGTAATTTGATTTTTATGGTTGCTTTTATCTCATGATGACATTGTAATTAATCGATGTGTTCAATTAATTGTTTAACTAACATGGATTTTGTCTATGAGTATAGGTACTTAGATATGCAAGGGTGCCGATTTAGGTGTCGCATGGCATACGATGTGCGAGGGTACCGATTGAGGTATCACACTATAGAAGGGTATTGAGATTAAGGTGTCATATGGATGGTGGATTGAGTGGTGGCGTGTAGATGGAGATCATTTTGTTAAATCATGTATTAGAATTTCATAAATTATTTATAGCTTTTCATGTAGCTAGGTTATTTTACGTGCAAGTGTGCACAAGGTTATTTCATGTGTAAAGGCCCATGGGTATTTATATTTGGGCAAAGGTTTTGATATGTATAAACCTTAGGAACCTTGATATGGTTATTAAAATGTAAAGAAAAGTCTAAAATATGGGAAAAGAAAGCCCAAAATTGTACGCACCACTATCATTAGCTCCTTGGGCTATTTTTATGAAATAGAATTCTCTAAATACTCAAGTTGTGGAAGTGGGAGCTACACGCTTGATTGAGGGGGAAATTGCACCCAGCATTGGTCTCTTGTGTGGTACCTTCTACTCTATTTCTTGTTGCACATTTATTTAATTTTAGTCAATTTTTATTTAATTGAATGGTCATGTTCTTTGTATTATTTGAGTTTTGTATTATTCTTCATCGAGTATTTAAAGATCCTGTAACACATTCTCAACATCCAACTTGTCAAATTTGGTGCATTTAGGCAAGTTACGGGGACCGGCGGTTAGAGGCCTTTTTCCGTCTCTTTTGACCTTAAAAGCAAAAGTAAATCTAAGTCTACAACTCTGAAGCCATTAGGAGAAGAGTGTTCTTGGTTTGGCTATAACTTATAGACTATTGATCAGAACCAACCAAGGTTTTGCATAGAGGCGGTCCATACCACATAAGACCCTCTGTAGACAACTTACATTCTGGATGAGTGTTCAAAAACTAGCCAGGTTTCCATACTTGCTTTCAATTCCTCTGCCGCCTTGGACCCATATCAAATTCTAAGCATACACATGTGTTCACGACACCTTAAAGCACCTACACACCGAATTTGGTCCTAATCTGACATAGTTGGGTTACTATTTACTTTTAGCATTTCTTGCTAAAATTAGTAGATATTCATGAAAAAGTTGGGTTGAAGCATCTACAATGTGCATGGCACTCCAAAAAGCCCACCTATCAAAAAGCCTTTTGTAGCTTCTTTTTGGAAAAAAAGACCAAAAAATTTTCTAAGTCTAGAATTGAGAAAAACCTTAGAGAATGTTAGAAATGCACCAAAATATCATGTGACATTGGGGACATGAGCATATGGTTCATTAGGTTTATAGAAAACTTGGTGTGAACGCTTCAAGTGTGAACTACCTCTTCGTTAGAGTTAAAAGATAGGGTTTGGTGCCTATAAAAGGGGATTGTACTTGGTGGTTCATTGATCTCAATCAGTATCCTCCTCAATGGGACATCGTTAGAGTTAAAAGATAGGGTTTGGTGCCTATAAAAGGGGATTGTACTTGGTGGTTCATTGATCTCAATCAGTATCCTCCTCAATGGGACAAATAGAAGGTAAAATTGGTATGGGTGACATATTGATATCTCAGTGCCAATAGTGTACTACATCATCGGGAAAAACCACCTGAATTGTGCCTCTTGCCTCATGGTCCTAGGTGATACTATTGCTATTCTTTGACACGATGGTGGATAGAACACGCCCTTTGGGTTTCCACCTTCTACTAATGTAAGCTCACCTCATTTGCCTATTCTTTGACAATGGACATAACATCCCTTGGGTTTCCACATTCTACTCTTATGTAAGTAGGAGTAGAAGCTCGTCCTCATGCGCCTATTATTTGACAATTGACATAACATCCTTTGGGTTTCCACCTTCTCCTTCGATGTAAGTAGGACAAGACTCCACTTGCAATAGTGCCTAATCAACTGGTTGTCCAACAAGCGAAGTTCAAGAAAGCTCTCATAAATATTTATTCTTACTATAACCACACAAATGCTAGTTAACAATCATGTTAGTTACTTTTGTGGCTCACAACAATGAGTAGCATTCTACTTGGATCTATTATAACCCACATAGATCCCCAAATTCATTCTTATATAGAAGTTCTTGATGTGGAGGGAAGCAAGAAGAGGAAGAGATAATTGCAACACAGTAGATGTGAAGTCAGAATCCATTAGAGAAAATACACACACAAAATAGGATCAATGTAAGGAGAACATTCTAGATTGAAGAACAAGATGATGAGGTTGAACTACTCTTGGTCACTAATGTAATGAAATAGAATAACAAAGTCTTGATTTTAGTGGACAAAGGATGATAGACTTGGCTTACAGTTCTTGGGTATTTGGAGCCTCATGTGTGTGTGAACCTCCTCTTATAGCCATTTTATGTGTGAGTGTGAAAGTAGTGATGTCATATGTTTAGCAATGTGTCATTGTCCCAACGTATGTGATGTGTCAAAGATAAAGCTTTTAAGCCTATAAAAGGCATTTTACTCTTTAAAGCTCATAAAACATCAATCAATAGAAGATATTATTAAGTCGTGCAATAGTTCTCTCTCTTAAGTACTCTCTCTCTCTCTCTCTCTCTCTCTCTCTCTCTCTCTCTCTCTCTCTCTCTCTCTCTCTCTCTCTCTCTCTCTTTGCACTACCACACAACATAAATATCTTTCATCCTCCATTGCTGCTTGCCCCTAATCTCTCCTACATGGTATCAAAACTAGGCTTTCAAATCATTATGCTTACTGTGATTGCCGAGAGGTTATTGCCCCGCTAATGTAAAACTGGGAGCCACTAGGAGTTGGCTGCCCAGAGCTATCTCGTGGGCTGCCACCAATTTTGGACGGTGCTAGTGTAGAGTGCCCCACCTCCACTCAGCCCAACGGCACCGTCGCTTGCCAATTTCATTTCCAAACTTGGATCATGAAAGTGTTGAGACATATGCCGCCTTCGCCCAGTTCATCACCATGTCATCGCACCATGCTTCTTTGCCCTCTTTGCCGTGTCATCACTTCTTTGCCCAGTTTGCTACTTCTCCGCCCTGAGCATAAAGAGTTAGCATAGAGCCCTCTGCACGTAACTTTGCCCACGGTTAGGAATATTTTTGGTGATGGTCTTAGCTATGGAGTTGACTTTGAAAGGGGAGGCGAAGGGCTTCGTAGTTCCGTGAGGCCATTCACCGGCACCACATGCATGTGTTCTTTATTGATGGACACGATGCACGATGAAGTGATGTGAAGAAAAATATGATGACTCCACACGGGAGGCCGTGCACAAGCGTCGCATGATGAACATGCGTTCTCTGGTGTAAGAGTTGATGGTGGATGATTGCGGGCAAGTTGCAAGAGTTTATGTCTAGATTTGGTGGGTGATATTGAAGATGAAGATGAAGACTTTGGCATGCACTGGTATAGGTGAAAGCTGGGGCTTTGATGTGAGAATCTTTACCTTGACACAACCCTTAAAGGTTTCATCTTAGGGTTTTTTGAAAGTGTGACTAGATTTGTGCCCACATCTAGAGCTGTTGTAGAAGCCAAGCTCGCCATGAGCCAATTCAAAGAGAACAGCTTTGAGTCTCAGGATATTCAATGTGCTATCTGCAAGGAAGATTTCTTGGCCCATTAGCTATAGCAAGTCTCCCTCATTGAGGAAGACTATGATTAGGCATTCTAGTTGTTTATGTGTGTGTTTTGTGAGTTCTCTGTGCAGGGAGTCTCCGCAAAATCTGATTGTTGTGTTTTTCCTTTATATGTTTGTACTACCTTCACTTATAAAAGACCCCATGTTATCTTTCATCCCATATAGATCCCCAAATTCATTCTTATATAGGGAAGCAAGAAGAGGGAGAACAAATTGTAACCCCATAGACATGAAGTTAGAATCCACCAGAAGAAGCTACACACACACACACAAAAATAGGGTCAATGTGAGGAGCACATTGTAGATTTAAAAACAGGATGAGCTTAAGCTACTCTTGGCTACTAATGTAGTAACATATAATAACAAAGTCTTGATTTAGGATGAGGTATTCGAAGCCTCGTGTGTGTGAAATAGCCCTTAGATGTCTTAGTGTGTTGTTGTGTGTGAACAACCTCTCATAGTCGTTTTATGTGTGAGCGTGGTAAGTAGTGATGTCATATGCTTAGCCATGTGTGATTGCCCCAATGTATGTGATGCGTCAAAGATAAAGTTTTTAAGCCTATAGAAGGCACTGTAGTCTTTGAAGCTCATATAACATCATCAATAGAAGATATTATTGAGCCGTGCTATAACTCTCTCTCTCTCTCCATGTGTATCTCTGCACTACCACACAACATGGATATCTTTCATCCTCCAAAGCAACTTTCCCTTAACCTACCCTACATGGTATCAAAGCTAGGCTTTTAAATTGCTACCGCTAGCTTATTTCACTACTGTCCAGAGGTTATTGCCTGATGATTCAAAACCGAGAGCCATTATGAGTTGCCTACCAAGAGCCACTGTGGGCCACCACCAATTTTGGGTGATGCTAGTGATAAGTGCACCATCGCTACTCAGCCCAATGACAATGCCGCGCCCACAAATTTCATCTCGCCAAACCTGGGTGATGCGATTGTGGAGAGAAATGCCGCCTCTGCCTAGCTCCCGACCGTGCCACCATGCCACGCTTCTCTACCCTCTTTGCTGCACCATCGCTTCTTTGCCCAGTTTGCCGCTTCTCCACCCTGTCTTCCCTCACTGCAAAGACGGGTTTCTTGAGCATAAATAGTCAGCAGAGAGCCCTCTGCACATAACTTTGCCCATGGCTAGGCAATGGTCTTAGCTTTGGAGCTAGGCCTCTTTGTGGCGATGATCTTAGCTTTGCAGCAGCTAACTTTTAACAGAGGAGGCAAATGGCTTCATAACCTTCCGCGAGACCATGCACAGGCTCCACACGATGATGAACATACGCTGCCTGTGCACAGGCTGCCATCCATTCCATCAACATATGGATCAAGGCCGCCTTTGAAGCCTTGATGAAACAAGTGATAACAAGCAAAAGGTACCCAAAAGAGACTATCCCCAAACCTTACTAGGTTTCCCTGATCAGGCACGTAATACTCATGGAATGCTGAAAACAAACATTTTGCAAGAATGTTGGGTCAAACTAACACAAATCTAACTTCCCCAAATTTGGTTAAGTCCACAGGCTGCTTCCTTATCCAAATAATGAGCCACATCGAGAGAATGCTGAGAAAGAAAAAAAACATTCTAGCTAATCCTAAGCTCTAATAGCAACTGTAGATCCAGTACTGCTGTGAGAGTGTTAACAGATAGAGAATCACAGTGGAAGGCTTATCCAAACACAAACAGACAAATAAGTATCTACTCCAATCAAATGTGCATCCCCAAGAAATCAAGTTCAATAAACAAACAAAACAATGTACGACGACTGCCTCAGATATACAAAATGCTCAACAAACTTACAAATGCAGCCAAGTTGATGACAAATGTGATGTCCACAATCTCCTATAGATTTTTCCTTCAAATGCATGGTTGGCCCTTGCTTTGCTGTTGGATTGCTATGTAAGGCTGAATATCTCATGATGAAAATGCCACACCTATTTATAGGGCCTTTTATGGGTCTACTTGATTGACCACAGTTATTAAAGGATTAGCCGACATGCTCTTTGCTGCAGGCTGACTATCACCCAGCCAGCCCTGCATCCCAACCCACTGCCTTCTGCCTACTAGTCCACGCACAACCAGCATGTCCTCTCCAGCCTGGCCAACTAGGCTACTAGCACTAGCACCCATCATGTCCATTGTCTGGGGCAGCCAGTCCCTGATGGTGGCTGCCCAGCCGATCCGTAAGTGCATTCGATTACCCACCACTAAGACTGAAACAACACTACAGAGTAGACATGGGTGCAACACACAAGAAACTCCATTCCAGTCTCACCCAAGAAATTGAAAGTCCGAAGCACTGGGAGACCATTTTGTGTCCTACTTTGAAGCTAACATTAAGTCCTCGCCTTGTAAGCACAGAAGCTTGTAAATGCATCTCCACAGAAGACACCTAATCAAGCACCTCTCGAGGAAGCACTTGCCATTAATGAGAATCCTCCTCTAGAAGCCCCAATTAAAACCTGTCATTGAGAACACCCCGAAAAATTCCTTTACAGAAGTTGCAAAAAAAAACATCCACTAGTGCATCTGCTCATATGGATGAATGAATCATAAAAGTAGACAACACTCCTTAGTACTGTTGAGTGTGACTTGAACCATAAATATGACTTGAACCATAAACCTACAAACATTTTATAAAGCGTGCTTACTTACTAACTCAAGGCCTCTTAACACAAGGTAAAGCCATGCCGACTTCCTTATGCATAAATAAGGTCTATGTTATCCTTATATTCAAGCTTGATTTACAAACCCAACCTATTACTAACTCAAGACCTCTTTTAACACAAGCTTGATTTACAAATCCAACCTATTACTAACTCAAGACCTCTTAACATAGACATAACAAAAGCCAAAGCCCTGCCAACTTCCTTATGCATAAATAAGGTCTATGTTATCCTTATATTCAAGCTTGATTAACAAACCTATCCTATATGGTAAATCAACCTAACTCTTTATGCATGTGAATGCTCGTAAATGACCATGTTTAAGTAATACTTAAATAACTCTTCTTAGTCTTACAATTACTCATAACCTAAATCTAGGTGATTCCCCACAACTTAATTATTGGTGTTTGATTCATTATTTTTAGAATGTTTTATTACCTACCGGAAAGAGGAAATTATCATGCTATTTCATGCATGTTATATACTCATGTGGATATAAACTAAAGCTTGGGCAAATCTGAGAAGGATATGGGGGAGAGGATGATTTTCAACTCACAGTACTGTTATTGCCTACTTTCGGCCTCCTCTAGAAACACATTCACAAGAGACTACCTTAGTAAGATATAATCACCATGGTCGAGCTCATAACCCTCATGGTCTCCAAGATCCACAAGAGACTACCTATGTAAGCTATAATCACCATGGGGATCTTTCCAATGGCAGAGCTTATAGCCCTCAAGGTCTCCAAGCTCCACACCTCCTTGGAGAGGAATTCTTGTCACCATCTCCCACCATGATCATTATCACATTGTCGTGTTGTCATGTTAGACTATGGGTCCTCATCCCTCCTTTCTCACCTCAAAACACTCATACAATCTCACTATCATGTATTATTAGAGAAAGGATTGACACAAGAGAAAGACTCTATTGCTTGCACAATGGAGAGTATGTTGTATAAGAAGAGAAAGTGATTTATATACAAGGCAATAAGTATTCACACACATTTAAACTGTGGTCGATCAGGCACCCAAGGTTCATTAGTGGTCTATTTCTTGTACAATGCTTAATCTCATCAGGAATCGTCTCATAAATATTCCACCATTTTTGGGTGCCCATCCAAGTTATAGATTTGGAAACCATTGCTTCATAAATTGATCATACATGCTTGTGGTCTCTATATATTCAATGTAGAATTATAGTGACAACTCTTATCAACCACACAAAATGGATTGACATTCCCCCCTTCATGATGTCGTGACAGTGCATCCTTGTGATTGAGTTTCTAGACTTTGTTGTGGGGGAGAATTGAAATGTTGTTTTGTTAATGTTTATGATGTTGCATGAATGGTCATGGTCATTGCTCCTCCGCAAGGATAGTTAGTACATGATGAAGTTAGTAAACGGGATATACATTTTGTGAGTGAATTCCCCTTTTTAAATTCTTCTTCTTCTTTTTCGCTATATCACAGGCAGGATTACATTGATTATTTTAAGTTAGCAATGAGTCTAAGGCTTATTAGCAAGGGAGGGGAAGAGGTGGGGGTTTTGGACGAATATCAAATGAGAAACTGATATTCGTTCTCGTATTCTAATGATTGTGTCAACATTCATCCATCCAAGTATTACACCTATGTAACTTGATTCTCTTTGGTGTATGACTTGACGATATGAATGAAGCATGGCTAGTAAATAGTTAATCTCTTTTTTTCTTTTTCTTGTGTGTGTGTGTGTTTGTGTGTGTATGTGTGTGTGTGTGTGTGTGTGTGTGTGTGTGTGTGTGTGTACGCGCGCGCATGCATTCAAGTGATCTACAGGCATGTAGAATGATCTGAAAGCGTGCACATGCATTCAAGTGATCTACAAGCATGTAGAATGATCTGAAAGGGTTCCCTCTGGTGTGAAAAAATCAGATTTGTTTTCAAGATATTCATGTCTAAAAAACGTCACCATCTTAAAGAACAAATATGCTAACATTATTCACTTATGTTAAAGAATCTGAGCTCAATGTGAAAAGTGCCATTCATCCTGAACATTTTTGTTGATAAGAAAAACCAAACTAGTTTTTCATGATGTGAATTTCTTGAGATATTCATGATGTGAATTTCTTGAGATATTCATGTTGTACATATTTTGAGATATTCTAGCAGCAAAAACAATCTTGTTAATTTATGATTTTGACTAGATATGGGATTTCTTAAGCCCTATGGAAGCTTGTGATCACCTTAGTTGATGGAATTGAAGTGCTTTTTTAGGCATGAAAAACTTCAGATATTCATGCTTCGTGAACATCTTACTGCTTTTTCACGTCGAAAAAACTCTTAAAGTTCATGTTGCTAAGGTGATTTTTTGAAGCCATGAACTTTGGTTGGTTTTTCACATTAATAATTGAACTTTTGAGTTTTCTTCCTTTGAGGTTCTCTCATGGTTCAAGTGGTTTGTTAAAAAGGTTAGGTATGGTTTTCATTGGTTTTGGAACAACATTTTTTGGCTTGAAAAACTTGAAATACTAAGGGTCATGAGTTTCCACTAGTTTTTCACGTAAATGAGCTTTTGCATTGCCTATTTTTTAGGTGATTTTATGGTTCACCTAATCATTGTGAAGATCTAAGAATAATAACTGTTGTTGTTGAGGCCAATCTCTTAGTCGTGAAAAACTTGAGGTTTTCACGGTGTGAATATGTCCACTGGTTTTTTTACGCCAAACTGATTTTCTAAATTTCATGCTTTTGAGTGGCCTTTATTATTCCCCTGACTTTTAAGAAGTTCTAAGAATGTTTATCTTGAGATACTCATACATGATTATCTTATGAAATTCATGCATGAGCATTACATAGATGTTTTGTGCATCTTGCCTTTCATGGAAAAAGGATATTGGAGTTCATCATCACAGGTGATGAAAAGGAGCCAGAGATAGGTGAAGAAAATCCCACCCCTCAACAAGTGTAGGCATATAAAGCATGGCATAAAAGAGCTAGAAATGTGTTGTACTTGTTGTTGTCTGTCAGCATGACATATTTTAAAATTGTGCATATAAAGAATACATACATGCCCAAGGAGGCTTGGGACACCTTGGTGAAGATGTACATTATAAACACCCCCAAGCTTGGAGGATGCAGTTGTTAATCGCCCGATAGAAGCTACGGACTAGTGCGGCTTGAAAAACTAGCCAACAACGAACATAGGCCGACAGTAGACGACAGTGCACATGTGACAACGCACATGCACACTCACAAATCTGGTCCCTGAAGATGTTTATAGGAAACTGAAAACCACATGAACGGCCCCCAAAACGTGCCCGAAATCAAAATCAAACCGTAAAACTTCAGTACAAAGTACTCCACACTTCACGGTCCTCTTTCTTCTCGTAGAAGGGCTCCTTGAACCAATTTAAGAAAACAGGCGACTTGGCATAAAGGGTAAATATACTGGCAGCAAACGGGAGAGATAAACGTATGCTCTAATACCAAATGTTGAAAACAGGGTTGCAGGAATGTGCGCGCACGCACGCGCACACACACACACACACACATAATGGATAAGCTCAAGGGAGCACACAATAAGATGATAGATTGATAATAAATGTGTGCTATACAAACATGATAAGTATACCCCAAGATGGGTGTATACTAGCACAGGGAAAAAAAACCTCCTAAAGAGGGAAAAAGTATCCCGATTGGTCCTAGTGTGTTCACACACATTATTATCATATATGGCTACTTTTTTAGCCTTCCCTCAAAAATTAAGCCTCATATCAGAGTATACACTAGTGTTCATGGACATTTGGACTACCTACACACCAAATTTGTTCCCAATCCGACATAGGTTGTTCACTGCCTATTTTTAGCCTTCCCTATTAAATTTAGCTTTAATTCTTAAAAAAGTGAGACTTAAGGATCCACATCATGGACATTTTGATATGAGAATTACTCTTGTTTATTATGAATTATATTTCTTATTTTATATTGGGGATGCTTGTGTGTGTCGTGCCTGTTGTACATGTAATTTGATTTTTATGGTTGCCTATTTTATCCTCAAAAAAGTGGGACTTAAGGATCCACACAGAGATTGACATTTTGATATGAGAATTAATTTTGTTTACTGGGAGTTATATTTCTTATTTTATATCGGGGACGCTCGTGTGTGTCATGCCTGGTACGCGTAATTTGATTTTTATGGTTGCTTATATCTCATGATGACATTGCAATTAATTGATGTGTTCAATTAATTGTTTAACTAACATGGATTTTGTCTATGAGTATAGGTACTTAGATATGCAAGGGTGCCGATTTAGGTGTCGCATGGCATCATACGATGTGCGAGGGTACCGATTGAGGTATCACACTATAGAAGGGTATCGAGATTAAGGTGTCATATGGATGGTGGATTGAGTGGTGGCGTGTAGATGGAGATCATTTTGTTAAATCATGTACTAGAATTTCATAAATTATTTATAGCTTTTCATGTAGGTAGGTTATTTTACATGCAAGTATACACAAGGTTATTTCATGTGTAAAGGCCCATGGGTATTTATATTTGGGCAAAGGTTTTGATATGTATAAACCTTAGGAACCTTGATATGGTTATTAAAATGTAAAGAAAAGTCCAAAATATAGGAAAAGAAAGCCCAAAATTGTACGCACCACTATTATTAGCTCCTTGGGCAAGCCTTTTGTAGCTTCTTTTTGGGGAAAAAGACCAAAAAAATTTCTAAGTCTAGAATTGAGAAAAACCTTAGAGAATGTTAGAAATGCACCAAAATATCATGTGACATTGGAGACATGAGCATATGGTTCATTAGGTTTATAGCCAACTTGGTGTGAACACTTCAAGTGTGAACTACCTCTTCGTTAGAGTTAAAAGATAGGGTTTGGTGCCTATAAAAGGGGATTGTACTTGGTGGTTCATTGATCTCAATCAGTATCCTCCTCAATGGGACAAATAGAAGGTAAAATTGGTATGGGTGACATATTGATATCTCGGTGCCAATAGTGTACTACATCATCGGGGAAAAACCACCTGAATTGTGCCTCTTGCCTCATGGTCCTAGGTGATCCTATTGCTATCTTTGACACGATGGTGGATAGAACACGCCCTTTGGGTTTCCACCTTCTACCAATGTAAGCTCACCTCATTTGCCTATTCTTTGACAATGGACATAACATCCCTTGGGTTTCCACATTCTACTCTGATGTAAGTAGGAGTAGAAGCTCGTCCTTATGCGCCTATTATTTGACAATTGACATAACATCCTTTGGGTTTCCACCTTCTCCTTCGATGTAAGTAGGACAAGACTCCACTGGCAATAGTGCCTAATCAACTGGTCATCCAACAAGCGAAGTTCAAGAAAGCTCTCATAAATATTTATTCTTACTATAACCACACAAATGCTAGTTAACAATCATGTTAGTTGCTTTTGTGGCTCACAACAATGAGTAGCATTCTACTTGGATCTATTATAACCCACATAGATCCCCAAATTCATTCTTATATAGAAGTTCTTGATGTGGAGGGAAGCAAGAAGAGGAAGAGATAATTGCAACACAGTAGATGTGAAGTCAGAATCCATTAGAGAAAATACACACACAAAATAGGATCAATGTAAGGAGAACATTCTAGATTGAAGAACAGGATGATGAGGTTGAACTACTCTTGGTCACTAATGTAATGACATAGAATAACAAAGTCTTGATTTTAGTGGACAAAGGATGATAGACTTGGCTTACAGTTCTTGGGTATTTGGAGCCTCATGTGTGTGTGAACCTCCTCTTATAGCCATTTTATGTTGGGAGCCACTAGGAGTTGGCTGCCCAGAGCTATCTCGTGGGCTGCCACCAATTTTGGACGGTGCTAGTGTAGAGTGCCCCACCTCCACTCAGCCCAACGGCACCGTCGCTTGCCAATTTCATTTCCAAACTTGGATCATGAAAGTGTTGAGACATATGCCGCCTTCGCCCAGTTCATCACCATGTCATCGCACCATGCTTCTTTGCCCTCTTTGCCGTGTCATCACTTCTTTGCCCAGTTTGCTACTTCTCCGCCTTGAGCACAGAGAGTTAGCAGAGAGCCCTCTGCACGTAACTTTGCCCACGGTTAGGAATATTTTTGGTGATGGTCTTAGCTATGGAGTTGACTTTGAAAGGGGAGGCGAAGGGCTTCGTAGTTCCGTGAGGCCATTCACCGGCACCACATGCATGTGTTCTTTATTGATGGACACGATGTGATGAAGTGATGTGAAGAAAAATATGATGACTCCACACGGGAGGCCGTGCACAAGCGTCGCATGATGAACATGCGCTCTCTGGTGTAAGAGTTGATGGCCACAATGATGGACGATTGCGGGCAAGTTGCAAGGGTTTATGTCTAGATCTGGTGGGTGATATTGAAGATGAAGATGAATACTTTGGCATGCACTGGTATCAATGAAAGCTGGGGCTTTGATGTGAGAATCTTTACCTTGACACAACCCTTAAAGGTTTCATCTTAGGGTTTTTTGAAAGTGTGACTAGATTTGTGCCCACATCTAGAGCTGTTGTAGAAGCCAAGCTCGCCATGAGCCAATTCAAAGAGAACAGCTTTGAGTCTCAGAATATTCAATGTGCTATCTGCAAGGAAGATTTCTTGGCCCATTAGCTATAGCAAGTCTCCCTCATTGAGGAAGACATGATTAGGCATTCTAGTTGTTTATGTGTGTGTTTTGTGAGTTCTCTGTGGAGGGAGTCTCCGCAAAATCTGATTGTTGTGTTTCTCCTTTATATGTTTGTACTACCTTCACTTATTCATTCTTATATAGGGAAGCAAGAAGAGGGAGAACAAATTGTAACCCCATAGACATGAAGTTAGAATCCACCAGAAGAAGCTACACACACACACACAAAAATAGGGTCAATGTGAGGAGCACATTGTAGATTTAAAAATAGGATGAGCTTAAGCTACTCTTGTGTACTAATGTAGTAACATATAATAACAAAGTCTTGATTTAGGATGAGGTATTCGAAGCCTCGTGTGTGTGAAATAGCCCTTAGATGTCTTAGTGTGTTGTTGTGTGTGAACAACCTCTCATAGTCGTTTTATGTGTGAGCGTGGTAAGTAGTGATGTCATATGCTTAGCCATGTGTGATTGCCCCAATGTATGTGATGCGTCAAAGATAAAGTTTTTAAGCCTATAGAAGGCACTGTAGTCTTTGAAGCTCATATAACATCATCAATAGAAGATATTATTGAGCCGTGCTATAACTCTCTCTCTCTCCCCATGTGTATCTCTGCACTACCACACAACATGGATATCTTTCATTCTCCAAAGCAACTTTCCCTTAACCTACCCTACATGGTATCAAAGCTAGGCTTTTAAATTGCTACCGCTAGCTTATTTCACTACTGTCCAGAGGTTATTGCCTGATGATTCAAAACCGAGAGCCATTATGAGTTGCCTACCAAGAGCCACTGTGGGCCACCACCAATTTTGGGTGATGCTAGTGCAGAGTGCACCATCGCTACTCAGCCCAATGACAATGCCGTGCCCACAAATTTCATCTCGCCAAACCTGGGTGATGCGATTGTGGAGAGAAATGCCGCCTCTGCCTAGCTCCCGACCGTGCCACCATGCCACGCTTCTCTACCCTCTTTGCTGCACCATCGCTTCTTTGCCCAGTTTGCCGCTTCTCCACCCTGTCTTCCCTCACTGCAAAGACGGGTTTCTTGAGCACAAATAGTCAGCAGAGAGCCCTCTGCACATAACTTTGCCCATGGCTAGGCAATGGTCTTAGCTTTGGAGCTAGGCCTCTTTGTGGCGATGATCTTAGCTTTGCAGCAGCTAACTTTTAACAGAGGAGGCAAATGGCTTCATAACCTTCCGCGAGACCATGCACAGGCTCCACACGATGATGAACATACGCTGCCTGTGCACAGGCTGCCATCCATTCCATCAACATATGGATCAAGGCCGCCTTTGAAGCCTTGATGAAACAAGTGATAACAAGCAAAAGGTACCCAAAAGAGACTATCCCCAAACCTTACTAGGTTTCCCTGATCAGGCACGTAATACTCATGGAATGCTGGAAACAAACATTTTGCAAGAACGTTGGATCAAACTAACACAAATCTAACTTCCCCAAATTTGGTTAAGTCCACAGGCTGCTTCCTTATCCAAATAATGAGCCACATCGAGAGAATGTTGAGAAAGAAAAAAAACATTCTAGCTAATCCTAAGCTCTAATAGCAACTGTAGATCCAGTACTGCTGTGAGAGTGTTAACAGATAGAGAATCACAGTGGAAGGCTTATCCAAACACAAACAGACAAATAAGTATCTACTCCAATCAAATGTGCATCCCCAAGAAATCAAGTTCAATAAACAAACAAAACAATGTACGACGACTGCCTCAGATATACAAAATGCTCAACAAACTGACAAATGCAGCCAAGTTGATGACAAATGTGATGTCCACAATCTCCTATAGATTTTTCCTTCAAATGCATGGTTGGCCCTTGCTTTGCTGTTGGATTGCTATGTAAGGCTGAATATCTCATGATGAAAACGCCACACCTATTTATAGGGCCTTTTATGGGTCTACTTGATTGACCACAGTTATTAAAGGATTAGCCAACATGCTCTTTGCTGCAGGCTGACTATCACCCAGCCAGCCCTGCATCCCAACCCACTGCCTTCTGCCTACTAGTCCACGCACAACCAGCATGTCCTCTCCAGCCTGACCAACTAGGCTACTAGCACTAGCACCCATCATGTCCATTGTCTGGGGCAGCCAGTCCCTGATGGTGGCTGCCCAGCCGATCCGTAAGTGCATTCGATTACCCACCACTAAGACTGAAACAACACTACAGAGTAGACATGGGTGCAACACACAAGAAACTCCATTCCAGTCTCACCCAAGAAATTGAAAGTCCGAAGCACTGGGAGACCATTTTGTGTCCTACTTTGAAGCTAACATTAAGTCCTCGCCTTGTAAGCACAGAAGCTTGTAAATGCATCTCCACAGAAGACACCTAATCAAGCACCTCCCGAGGAAGCACCTGCCATTAATGAGAATCCTCCTCTAGAAGCCCCAATTAAAACCTGTCATTGAGAACACCCCGAGAAATTCCTTTACAGAAGTTGCAAAAAAAAACATCCACTAGTGCATCTGCTCATATGGATGAATGAATCATAAAAGTAGACAACACTCCTTAGTACTGTTGAGTCAAACCTGTATCCACAAGTAACTCCTCAGCACCCTATGCTCGGACCAATATCCACCAACTCCACGGAAATATCCATGTGCTACACCCAACCAGAATCTCTGGGTAATGTCAAAGGAGGCGAATCCGAGACACAAGAAAAACAGAGGAGGAGCTTTCCCATCGGAAACATGCCACATGCCCAAGACATGCAACGGCACTTCCAAACAAAACTTGGGAGAAAAACTCCTCCGCACATCCACCCTAGTCCACCAGCACACTTACATAATTACTCCTCCGTACATCCACCCAAGTCCACCATGGACTTTTTGCAATGCACTCGGGCATTGAAGAAATTGACAGCAGTGAAACCAAAGATCCTTCACCCAGCTCTTTAAGGCTCCGAAGACTCGTGTTAGTCCCCTGACTGAAAACTTCTTCCTTCCGTCGCCACAGCCTCGGGAAACCACTGGCCAGAAATACCCAGCTTTTCCATGCACTCAGCACAGTTGGGCACATGGTTTGTTCGATTAGTAAATTCAATCGATGGAAATCGTTCCCATTTACCATGGCATGATGCTGCAAATAATCCTGACCCACCATAACAAAGCAGCACCGTGAAAGTTGTCGGGATAAGACGACGATTATTACATCTGAACTGCCCGCAGTTGAAAGATTGACAGGCATCTCCTTGACCCAATTTGTAACTGCCTCAACATCCATCTTTCCATTGAACTTGGGGGCCCACTCCTCATGTTGCATGTGAGATCCCTACAGACCCTCCGTGACATATAAGTGATGAAACAGGAGAGAAGGAACATGGTAAGGAGGGATCCCATGATGAAGACCGTCCACGGAATACATCCGAATCACCCATCCGAATGACGACTCCCATGCTGGGGCTCATGCCAGCCCGAGCATTCCCAAAACCACCAAAAGCAACCTTCCAAATGTTGCTCACCATGCTTAGGCTGGTCCACCTCTTGCTTGTGGTGGCCTTTCTGCTTGGATTGGCGGGCAACAATGGATGCAGAGTTCGAGCTCCGTGGGTCCAAATTTCCCGCCCCGCAAGGCACCAACCTCTTGACAGAAAGCCAACATCTGCTCGACTTGCGTGCGGGCCTTAACAGCCATCTACTCTGTCAACATATGGGTCAAGGGGCAACCATCATCTGATCCTTCACACCTGTAAAGAGAAACAAATGGTACCGAGTAGTAAAAGAGACTTTCCCCAAACCCTTACATGTTCCCTTGGTTCCACCCTAGTCATGCAGGCAACATACATGGGATGCTGCAAAATAAATGTTCACAAGAACCTTGGGACAAACTAACACAAAATCGAACTTTCTTCAAACCCAGATGTGCTCTCTTGACTCTACGGGCTGCTTCCCTAGCCAAACAATCAACACACACAGATGGAATGGCGGGAACTTGCTAGGGTTTAAGCAATTGTAGACCAACAGAGTCTAAAGAGAGAATGGCAATGGAAGACTTACGCAAACACACACACACACACACAAGTATCTCCTCCAATATGGTGGCAAGCCAAGCTCAAGTTTACCACACACACACACAAGTATCTCCTCCAATATGGTGTCAAGCCAAGCTCAAGTTTACAACAAACAATTTCGACGAGTGTATGGGAAAAAAATGATCAACAAACAGAGAGATGCCCCATGCTCATGTCCTTTGATTCCCTCGCAATTTCGCCTTCAGCTGCAGGCTTGGCCCTTGCTCTGACTGCTGCTTCACTGTTGCGTCCCCCCATATGACAGTGTGTGCCATCCACCTCCTGATATTGAGAAGCTTCAAATGAGGGGAGAGATCTCACAGCCAATGAAGTGTGGGGCTAACTAGCTGGGGGGGACCAGGGATGAATCTGCCATGTGTGGTTGTGGTGGAAACCGATGATCCAAAGCCTCCTCCTTTATCCTGTAAAAAGGAGAGCAAGAGAGGAATGTCAGGAAGAGAGAACACAAAATCAAGAGCAGCAATGGTTCAGAACAAACATGTGCATGAGGTCCATGGAGTCCCCTGCGCAGTCCAGTGCTGCTAGCCGAGGTGGCTGTCCGTAACTGGCAGCAGGTAGGAAGTGCTGCTAGCCGAGGTGACTAGAAAGGCAGAGGCTATTCATTCATGTCAAGTGCACACTGGCTCCTCCTGCTGACAGATCCCATGACGGATGGCTGGGGCTCATGTCGCCTTTTGCCTCAACAACAGCAGCTGCAGCATGGAAAGGGTGGGATCTGTCTCCTTCTCCGTCGTAGGGCTGGTCTGTCTCCTTCTCCGTCGTAGGGTATGCAAACACAGCCGGTAGCCCAAATGAAATCAGAGCCCCAGCATGGCCTGCGGCACTGCTGCGCGGTTTCATGGTTTGGAGTGCAATGGAGAGGCCAACCCTAGGCCATCGGCTCCGCGCGTGGACGCTGTTTAGTAGGCGCCTCTCGACCAGCCACGCCAACCTTTCCCACGACACGCGCAGCACTAAGAGTCGAGGCTTGGAATAAGCTAAGCTCTCTCTACTACAAGTATCTTGTGGGACATGCACGGGGGAAAAGACACACATCACACTTCCATACTCTACTACTACATGGTGTAGGCAATCACCTGTACTGCTGTTATATGAGCCTCAAAGAGTACACTGCCTTTTATAGGCTTATCTTCTTTCACACATCACGTACCCTCCCTGGGGCAGTGACACAAGGCCACATCACCGCTTATCACACTCACACATAAAAACGGCCTCGCATCCACAGTCATCAATTTTTTCTTCATCATCGCGGCCATCAACCCCTACACAACACGAGAGAACGCATGCAGCATCATGTTCATCATGTGTGGTGCCTATGCGCACGGCCTCGTGGAAGCTACGAAGCCCTTCGCCTCCTCTTCCAAAGTCAGCTCCAAAGCTAAGGCCATCGCCACAAAAAGAGGACCACCCATGGGCAAAGTTATGTGTGCAGCGGGCTCTCTGCTAAATCTTTGTGCTGCTCAAGAAACCCTTCTTTGCACGGCGAGGGCAGAGAGGCAGCAAACTCGGGCAAGAAACCCTGTACTCACACCACCCAAGTTTGGCGGTAAAATTGGTGGGTGGCACAGTGGAATCCTTTAATAACAAGGCTGCAATTTTCTTTTTTACTGGATGAATTTCATTCTTCAATAGGATTACAAATTGATTACATGATTTATTAGATGGTAATTTTGTGGAGAAGATCTTCAACTTTCCCAGAGGATCCAAAGAAGTTCGAGATTTGGTTATGCAGAAAGTCCCATTATTTCAAGATGGATAGTTGGTGCATGTTGTACCCTGGCGCCCTATGGTAGAGTATAGAGATATGTTGCGCCAGGCATGCCTCATTTGGGTTAAGGTTGTAGACTTTTCATCAACTATGTGGGAATTGTTACCATTGGTCATGCGGACTATTGGGGGAGGTGTTGGTGGAGCCCAGAATGTCATCCGAGAATAAAAACAGGGTTTGCATGTTGTGGGATACTAGGAAGCCCCCTGACCTCGATAATTGAGGTGATGCGTGAATGGATTTGACTCTTTGTATTTCGAATTAAAGTGGGGATTGTTTGCAAGCCATTTGCTTCCGTTGTGGGGAGATGGGTCACTTCATTTCAGAGTGTCCAGAGGAGGTGAATGCTCAGCCACACAACCGAATGTGTCCTAGGGTTCGACTTATAAGGATAAATTAGCTCCTGTTTTGCCATCTGGTTTGAATATAGAGAAGATTAAAAAAGTAGCAAAATAAAGTGAGCAAGTGGTAGATAAAGGTAAACAAGTTTTGGCAAATACAGAAGTTAGACCTTGGCTTGCGCTGGCAAAGAGAGGCGCTCACGAGACAGCTACTTTCGGTGGTAATCAAAATGTGGGTGTTGGTCATGGTGCCTCTTCATCATTTCGTCCTGGTGCCACAAGATAGACTCAAGAGAAAGATAACCAAGGTAGGGTATCACACTCTCGGTATAATCTGAGACCTCGAGTTACGAAAGAAAATCAAGTAAATTTTCCTTATCTATTTGATAAAAAAGGGGATATGATCTCAGCATGGGACAAGAATTATGCGGATGTCAAGTGGACACAGGATACATCACTAATGATGCCCATACTTTAGGTGAGAAAGAACGGGTGGATGTTTTGCTCTAGAGAGAGAAGGCATTGAGGATCCTACACAATATTGTAAGGAAACAGGGCGATGGTGGTACCTCTCATTGATTGGCTTTCTGTTTTATGGATTATGAAGATTACTCTTTGGAATGTAAAAGGTGTGTGTTCACCGTCCAAGAAATATCGCATGTGGCTTACTATGTTTCAAGGTCAATGGGATATGTTTTATGCTATGGAGCATAAACAACATTCCATGGCTGGACAAGTGTATGATTATAAGGAATTTCGTGTGTTTTATAGTGGGCACCCCACTACACAATCAGGGTTCATGATTGCAGTGAAATGTTAGTTTAAGCCATCATTGGTTATGCAGGATGTCCGGGGGCAGTTCATTGTTGTGCAAGTGGAGTTTATAGATGAAACATTATGGCTTGTGGGGCTATATGAGGTTAATGGTGTTGCACATCATCATCAGCTATGGAAAAATTTATTGTGTTTGTGCAACGCTAATCCTAGCTTTGTGTTGGGCGATTTTAATGTATGTGAATTTTCGAAGCATGCTTCTACACCTCACTCTATTATGGATGGTCTGGAGAGGCTCAGCTAGAATGTGTTTGCCAATCAAGTTTTGAAACAAGATATGCGGTCATGGCTACACCCGCATGAGAGAGGATTTACATATGCCTCTCAACAGTTCGTGGGTATAAGAGCTCGTTTGGACAGAATGTATATTTGCTAGCATGATTTGTTTCTGCTAGAGATATTGTCCATGCAGGCGGAATATAATAATATTTTGTCAAATCATTTCTCTTTGGTATTGGAGATGCATAGCCATTCTGTGGATTCTTATAGGCCATTATTGGGAAAGGCTCCTCTTAAGGTTAACAGACTTTCTTGGAGCATATTGTTTTCTATCAGCTTATGTGGCAGGTGTTACAAAACTTTAGAGGCCATGTTATCTCTATTCGGGTGTTAGCTTGGGAGTGTTGTATGTTCAATATTCAAAAGCTTGCTCGCTAGTATGGGATTCATAATGCATCATATTTTAGGGAGATGTTGCGGAACCTAGAATTGTTGTTGGTTGAACCAGGTGGTTCAAGAGGACGGTTATTGCCATAACATTGAGATAGCTATTGATTGGTTGTCCCATCAGGTTGTAGCATTGCACGAGAATCAATATGTGAGATATAAGCTTATGGCTCCAATGGATTCTAATTGTCACTCACATATGTTCTTTGCTCGTTTGCAGCAAAAGCATGCACGTGAGAATATTGTCAAGATGCAAGATAGGAAAGCAGTATTGATTATTGATTCTACTTGTGTTCTAAATGTCTGTATGGACTTTTATCACCATTTGTTGAGTCCGCATGAGGTCATATCTCCTGATGCCATTGCAGCTAGAGAGTCTTTGTTTCACTTGGTTCGTCACCTGGTATCCGATGGTTTTGCAAATGAATTGGAAATAGATATTTCTATGGATGAGGTGGAAGACGTGTTAAAGATTTTGCTTAAAGGGAAAAGTCCAGGATGGGATGGGCTCCCCAATGGCTTTTCATGAAGTATGTTGATGAGTTGAAGGTCCCTCTCACTTCTATTTTTTAGGAGGTGTGGAACATAGGTATCATTCCCGCGAGTTGGAAGATTGGGCTTGTACGTTTATTGCCTAAAGTTCCATCCCCGATTAATCTAGGCCAATGGAGACCAATCACATTGATGGGAACCATGTATAAGATATTTGCAAAGGTCTTGGCCAAGAGGTTACAAGATTTCTTCCTACTTTGATTCATCCAAGGCAATATGGATTTATTAAAGGTCAAAATATTCTGCATAATATATTGAATATACAAATTGGAATTGATTATGCAAGGGCTTCAAGGCAAGAGGTGGTTATGATTCAAGTAGATATTGAAGAGGTGGTTATGATTTAAGTAGATATTGAAGAGGCTTATGATCATATTAGTTGGTCTTTTCTTTCACAACTTATGCAGGCTATGGGATTTGGACCTCACATGTCTTCTTTGATTTATACTATCAGCCAACATACAGTGGCTAGGCTTATGGTTAATGGTGGAGTGATTGATCCCATTTATTTGACGAGATCGGTTAGGCATGGATGCCCACTTCGCCCTCTCTTGTTTGCAATTGTTACATATCTTATCTTGTATCGACTGGATAAGCTAGTGGAGGATGGTGAAGTTAAAAGGCTTACTCTTCCATTTAGGAAAAACCCTGAAAAAATCTAAAATCTTCAAAGAGAACCCTTGACTCAACATATAAACTCAATTAGAAATAAAGTGAGAATCCCCCTTGATGACTAAAATGCAAATGAATATCTTCTTGATGTCAATGTAGATCCTGATCTAGATGTAGCTCTCGGTATTTTTCATCCTTGATTTCATTGTGTAATGAAATCCTTGTAGGCAAAGATGGATCATTTTATCAATCTGTTCATGAAGCCTAACATGATGATGATGCATATCCCTTTCAGATGATTTAGCCTTATCAATGGCCAGTGTCTTGCCCTTGTACAATTGATTTATGAGTATGTTAGATGAGTTACATCTAGCATTCAAGCTCAAAAATCCCATTGTCGTGAACAATGCTAATGGAGATTTATAGCCAGTTTTTTTGGATTGACAAATTGATCACTCAAATCAAGGGGAAAATCTGATTTGATGATTTACAGATGTTTAGCAACACTTGAATGTGAGATATGACCCATTAATGGCCCTAAAAACCTCAAATGATTAGCACTAATCAAGGTATTAGTGAAATTAATTTTTTGATAACTATGCAAAGGATACCCTAATTTATAGAGTATCGTCAGAGGGGAAAATCAATTGGCTTTTTCAAGATGAAGCTTTGGCAAGCTGTAGCAAACCCCCAATGGTATCTTCGAACCCTTAATGGTAGAGCACCTTGATTGTAGAGCACTGTTGGAGGGGAAAATCAAGGGGCTTTTTCATGATAAAGCTTTGGCAAGTTGTAATGGAATGAATATATGCATCACAAATCAATCTTTACATTACATAAGAAGTCTTGAAAAACTCCCTCTTCAAGCAAATCATTAGGAACCACCATCATACAATAAAACTATGGTCCATGCAAGTACATAACTAAAAAAATTCAATAATAATAGGAGCTTCTTCATCACAACTTCCTTGATCACGAGCAACCAACAAACCTTACTCTTACGCTATCCATGATCTAGTGCTTAAAAAAAGCCCCAACATTTTTCTTTAAATGACCCATAATCTAGTTCTAATAAAAACCCACCATACAACATAAGGCAAAAAAAAGGGGGTAGACTACGCTTCGGAAGCTAGTGAATGCGCTAGCTTCCAAAGCATAGTCTGCGCCTTTTTTTTTTGCCTTGTGTTGTATGGAAACTTGCTAGGAAGTTTTCCTTTTTTGTGTGATGAGAGCAAGTTTATCTTTTGTGTGTGATGACTAGATAAGAGAAGCTTGTATGGTGAGTTGCTACGCCCCACACCATTTCATAGAGTGGAGCTTGTAAATTTATGTGTGATGACTAACCTCTTTGTTATCACAAGGAGCACGACGTTTGATAGTGGCGCAGTGAATGGAGTGCGGCGATGGAGATCAAAGTGAGAGGCAGGTGACGGTAACTTTAGGGTTTACAGGGACAAGCGATGGAAAAGTTTAGGGTTTAGAGAAAGAAAGAGAAATGGCAAAGTGGGGGAAGAGATAGAGAGAAAGAAAGAGAGAGAAGAAGGGTGATTCTACATTGGGGGGAATTGATTTACCACATAATGTCTTTCACGTCAAGTAAAGCTTAATACTTACACATGTCAAAACTTTAGGTGTATCTTACGTGCCTTGGTATTTGTTTCATAGAGCTGTTAACCTCTTTGCAGCACCCACAGTGCTTGCACAGCCAATCTGTCTTCCTGCAGTTCTTAAAACAGAGTTCTGCAGAGAATTGATGACTTACCCGCAGTGCTCGAAATCGCCTGCTTTCTGAAAAACGGAGGTCCAGACGCGCCCGAAACGCGTTTTCGGCCTGAAAATATCAGTCCGATATAAGACTATATAGTTGCCCTTTAGCTTTACTCCCGCGAAGAAAGCTCCTCAATCAGAGATCATTTGCCGGTGCCTCTCGTAGAGCTCCCGACGACAAGGGTGTAGTCTCAAAAGACATATAAGACATTTTCCCTTGTACACGTCTTTTAAAATATGGGCATGTACACTAATGTTCCTATCTAGTCCATTTGCTTCTATCTTAAATATCTCATACTCATACCAATTAACAACCTTTTCAATTAGTACTACAAGCTCCATTATTAATGTAGAATCTTTTCTCTTTTCTACTTTTCTTGCAATGCATGTTTGCCATTTCATGCAAACTCCACATTAACGACATGAGATGGCCTTCTTTTACAATACATAGTTTCCATATCACCTTCTAATACTTAAATATCTTGATACACTGGAGTTCCACCAATTGCTCCTTCCACAAGCCAAGCCACTTTGATTGCACGAGGAATATTCCTGTTAGAAATCCTAGCCATCAATATCTCTAGATTATGTCCAAATCCTACATGCTTTCCCAACATATATGCATGCTTCTTTGCACTTTGTAATAAAGAGTTGGCCATGTATGATATGCATGTATCATATAATGCTATCTTTTTCTTGTGACCCTCTCCTGCCATCCAACTCCCATCTTTAGATTGCAAGATTTGTCCTTGATGTGTTTGCGAGCTCCTCAGTAGAAAACACCTAAAGAAGAATGAACTTCATACTGTGGAGAAAAAGAGCATGTCTGTGAATGACTATGTGCTGAAGATAAAGGGTATTGTGGAATCCCTTGCATCTATTGGTGTGTCAGTAGATGATGATGACAAGGTGGAAGTCTGTCTACGTGGTCTCGGGCCACAATACAAGGTGTTCAAGACGTCTATTCAGACTCGAGAAAACATTCCCAACTTTACAGATTTGGTGTCTATGCTGATTATAGAAGAGAAGAGCTTGGGTGAAGACCAACAGTCTTCACAAACCAAAAACAGTTCGGAGCAACATGCCTTCTACACAAGTTCAGGAAGAGGATGAGGAAGAGGAGGCCGTGGACGCGGTCAAGGAGGTGGCCGAATAGGTAATCAGAATTATGGCCAGCACAGCAGCAACAACAACACTCCCAAAATACACAACAACAACAACAACAACAACAACACACAGGTGGAAGAGGCAAATTCAGAGGCAGGGGGAGTCAAAGAGGCCGTGGAAATTGGCAAAGGCAATATAATGATGCACATGAATGCTATTATTGTGGTAAGCCTGGACATGTGCAGGCAGACTGTTATAAGAAGCAGGCTGACATGCAAAATGGGAAAGTGCAGCAAAACAACTATGCATCCTCAAGCAGAAATAATGAGGACAATGAAAGGTTGTTTGTTATGCAGCATGTCGTGAATGCCATGTCTGAAAATGTTGAAGCAGCACAAAAAGATGATGTGTGGTATGTGGATTCAGGTGCTTTGAACCACATGACAAGTCATGGGGAGTGGTTCAAGGAGATGAAAAACCTGGAAAGACCAGGTTTTGTGGAAACAGGGGATGACACTGCTTATCCAATTGCCCATGTTGGAGATGTGCCATTGTCTATGCAGGATGGCAGTGAAGTACCTTGCAGATGTACTTCACGTTCCGAACATAACAAAGAATCTGGTTTCAGTTGGCCAGATGATTGAGCAGGGTTTGCAGGTTCGGTTTAACCCTGATGGTTGTTATGTTGAAGACTTTAAAGACAAGTGCAGGTTGGTTGCAAAAGGCAACAGACTGGGCAGAATGTTTACGTTGAATGTAGACATGCCTGAAATGAGTGCTGCGATGTTTGCAAATGGTTCAGGAATTGTTGCAGACACAGACATTTGGCATAAAAGAATTGGACATGTGAATGTGCAGCGAATGAAGTCTATGCAGACTAAAGGAATTGTGATAGGGCTGCCAAAGTTTAAAGTGGAAGGTATGCAGAGAATATGTGAAGCATGTCAATTTGGAAAGCAAAACAAAGCATGTACTTCCACGTAATAGATATGTGAGCAGAAATGCACTAGATGTTGTGCATTCAGATGTATGGAGTCCTACGAAGACCATGTCTATGAAAAGATGCAGGGGGGAAGAGAGCTTGAGCTCTTACAAGCACACACACACACATTCACAAAACCCTAATAGAGAACACACAAGGTGAGAGGCTGAAAATCTTCTTCTTCTTTACACAACACTCAACACACCATATACAAAGATAAGAGTACACAATAATATGAAAGGTACTCAACCAATACATACACGGGTTCTCTATAGTGTGAACCCGACTAAATGAGCTGGCGCTATAACTATGCCAGTCTCTAGAATGGCTGTCACACAGCCTGTCATCCCACTGGCCGCATATCACCCAAGATCTCACCAACCATGCCAGTGGTGTAAGTGTGGGGCTTATCCCCCAGGCGGGTCATCAGTGTCCACCGCCTCTCTAGAGCCCGATATCTCAACACTCCCCCTCGAGCTCAACTCCAACTCATGTACACCAAGTGAAGCCCTGAATCTGCGGAGCTTCTCTGTACCCAATGCTTTGGTGAAGATGTCAGCTACCTGATCCTCTGTGCTGACATAAACAAGGTCAAGGTCTCCTGCCAAGACCTTCTCTCTGACGAAGTGGTAGTGGACCTCTATGTGCTTCGTACGAGCATGAAAGACTGGGTTCCTGGCCAACTGTATACTGTTAATGTTGTCACAGAAAATGACAACTTGTCTATCCTCTGATAGACCCAAATCTGCAAGTAGCTTTCTCAACCAAGCTACCTCACATGCTGCCATAGCAGCTCCTCTGTACTCGGCCTCTGTACTCGATAGAGCAACCGTAGGCTGCTTCTTGCTGCTCCAAGTCACAGCAGCACTCCCCAAAGAAAACATGAATCCACTGGTAGATCTTCTATCTGAGATACTACCAGCCCAATCAGCATCTGTGTACCCATGTACACATATCTCTGTCCCAGTCTCATAGAATAGTCCACAATGCAAAGTAGACCTCACATACCTCAGTATGCGTCTCACTGCATCCAAATGCGGTTTTCGTGGAACCTGCATAAACTGACTCACCAACCCAACAGCATAGCTCAAATGGTCTGGTGATCGTCATGTAGATCAAGCTTCCTACTATGCTTCTATACATAGTAGGATCCTCCAAGATCTCTCCTGAATCTGCACTCAACTTGCCATTCTGATCCAATGGCACAGAAATAGGCTTACAGCCTATCATACCATACTTGGACAACATGTCCAAGCCATACTGTCTCTGCAGTAATCCAATACCATGTGGTGACCTAATCACCTCAATGCCCAAGAAATATCTGAGCTCCCCGAGATCCTTCATCTCGAACTTCTGTCCAAGCAAGATCTTTACATCAAAGATCTCTGCATCATGGTCCCCCGTAATGATCAAGTCATCTACATAGATGACAACAAGCACAACTCCTCTATCACCATGTCTCACATACAATGAGAAATCTGCATTGGCTACATGAAAGCCAATAGTGACAAGATATTCAGAAATCTTGTCAGACCATGCTCTTTGTGCTTGCTTTAAGCCATACAAGGCTTTCTTCAACCTGCAAACATGCTCGGGGTGACCCACATCCTCATAACCAGGTGGCTGCAACATATACACCTCTTCTTGCAAATCCCCATGCAAGAATGCATTCTTTACATCCATCTGATGTAAAGACCATTGCTTTGACGCAGCCACCACTGCTATCACAACTCTCACCGTTGCCATCTTGGCAACTGGGCTGAAAGTTTCCTCATAATCAATCCCATATGTCTGCGCATATCCTTTGGCTACCAATCTAGCCTTGTACCTGTTTATGCTCCCATCACTGTTATGTTTAACTTTGTACACCCACTTGCATCCAATGGCTTTCTTGCCTTCTGGCAATTGCACTAAATCCCAAGTTTCATTTCCATATAGTGCATCCATCTCCTCATCCATAGCTTTCTCCCAATTCACATTTCCAACAGCCTCATCAATGCATGTGGGCTCAACAACCTGCACAACCTTTGCCATATATGCATAGTGATGTGCCACATAACCATCATATGTAAATCTCTGCACAGGGTTCTTCACTCTCCCTGATCTTCGCAGCTTTTCATTCATGGCTTCCATAGCCTTCTTTACACCAGGTGTTCTCATAGCTGGGATCCCAAGCTCCTCATCAAGACTCATATCTGAGCCACTAGACTCTCCATCAACATGAGAATGCCCTGCAGAAATGTCAGGCATACC
The DNA here is from genome assembly GCF_041138505.1 of Cibotium barometz. Lineage (NCBI taxonomy): Eukaryota > Viridiplantae > Streptophyta > Polypodiopsida > Cyatheales > Cibotiaceae > Cibotium > Cibotium barometz. Next base: position 27,630,191 of record NC_141063.1, on the reverse strand, counting down.
AAGGGGCTCAACCACTTTCTCTTTTCCTTTACGTGATGTACTAATCACATTTACAGGGCTGGTATTGTGACGCAGCCTGCCACTCCATGGTCTATCAACAGACCCACTAGATGAGGACTCTCCTGGTCCACTCAAAGACTGTGATTGCTGACCAGCATTCTGTGCAACCACACTTTCACTCAAATCAGCCCCAACAGCTTCTTTTTCAGCAGCATACCAGCTGCTCATCTCATCAAAGACAACATCCCTGCTCACCCTCAACTCACGTGTAGCAGGGTTATAACACCTGTATCCCTTTTGCTCAAGGGAATATCCAATAAACACACATTTTTCAGCTTTCGGATCCAGCTTAGTTCTCAGCTCATCTGGCACATGCACATATGCAATGCATCCAAAAACTTTCAGATGAGACAAATCTGGTTTTCTGCCAGTAAACCTCTCCTCTGGAGTTACATCATGTATGGCTGCAGTTGGAGTCCTGTTCATGATGTATACTGCTGTAGAAACAGCCTCAGCCCAATAGCAATGCGGCATATTCTTCTCTTCCATCAATGCTCGCGCAATCTCAGCAATGTGCCTGTTTTTCCGCTCAGCAACTCCATTTTGCTGCGGAGTGTATCTGCATGTGAACTGTCTCCGAATACCATTCTTTTTCAAAAAATCAGAGAACTCATTGGAGAAGTATTCTCCCCCTCCATCTGACCTTAGGCACATGACATATTTTCCTGTTTGCTTTTCAACCAAAATTCTAAAATTCTGAAAGTGAGTGAACACCTCACTCTTCTCCTTCATGAAATATACCCACACTTTCCTTGTGTGGTCATCAATGAAAGTGACATAGTACCTGCAGCCTCCCATAGACACGGTCTTCGTAGGACCCCATACATCTGAATGCACAACATCTAGTGCATTTCTGCTCACATATCTGTTACGTGGAAACACATGCTTTGTTTGCTTCCCAAATTGGCATGCTTCACAGATTTTATGCATACCTTCCACTTTAAATTTTGGCAGCCCTGTCACAATTCCTTTTGTCTGCATAGACTTCAATCTCTGCACATTCACATGTCCAATTCTTTTATGCCATATGTCTGTGTCTGCAACAATTCCTGAACCATTTGCAAACATCGCAGCACTCATTTCAGGCATGTCTACATCCAACGTAAACATTCTGCCCACTATGTTGCCTTTTGCAACCAACCTGCACTTGTCTTTGAAATCTTCAACATAACACCCATCGGGGTTAAACCGAACCTGTAAACCCTGCTCAATCATCTGGCCAACTGAAACCAGATTCTTTGTTATGTTCGGTACATGAAGTACATCTGCAAGGTACTTCACTTTGCCATCCTGCATAGACAATGGCACATCTCCAACGTGGGCAATTGGATGAGCCGTGTCATCCCCTGTTTCCACAAAACCTGGTCTTTTCGGGTTTTTCATCTCCTTGAACCACTCCCCATGACTTGTCATGTGGTTCGAAGCGCCTGAATCCACATACCATACATTATCTTTTTGTGCTGCATCAACATTTTCAGACATGGCATTCACGACATGCTGCATAACAAACAACCTTTCATTATCCTCATTGTTTCTGCTTGAGGATGCATAGTTGTTTTGCTGCACTTTCCCATTTTGCATGTCAGCCTGCTTCTTATAACATTCTGCCTGCACATGTCCAGGCTTACCACAATAATAGCATTCACGTGCATCATTATATTGCCTTTGCCAATTTCCACGGCCTCTTTGACTCCCCCTGCCTCTGAATTTGCCTCTTCCACCTGCGTGTTGTTGTTGTTGTTGATTCTGGGACTGTTGTTGTTGCTGCTGCTGCTGGCCATAATTCTGATTACCTGTTCGGCCACCTCCTTGATCGCGTCCACGGCCTCCTCTACCTCGTCCTCTTCCTGAACTCGTGTAGAAGGCCTGTTGCTCTGAACTGTTTTTGCTTTGTGAAGTCTGTTGGTCTTCACCCAAGCTCTTCTCTTCGATAATCAGCATAGACACCAAATCTGTAAAGTTGGGAATGTTTTCCCGAGTCTGAATAGACGTCTTGAACGCCTTGTATTGTGGCCCGAGACCACGTAGACAGACTTCCACCTTGTCATCATCATCTACTGACACACCAATAGATGCAAGAGATTCCACAATACCCTTTATCTTCAACGCATAGTCATTCACAGACATGCTCTTTTTCTCCACAGTATGAAGTTCATTCTTCAACTGTATCTTACGTGCCTTGGTATTTGTTTCATAGAGCTTTACCAAGGTGTCCCACGCCTCCTTGGGGGACTTGGCATCCTGAATGTGCCCAATCATGGTGTCCTGTATACTAATGGAAAGCCAATACATTACTTTCCTAGCTCCTTGGTTCCAGTCTTTAAACTCTTTCACATCTGCAGCAGTCGGATTTATATCCGGTATCTCCGGTGCCTCTTCATGCTCACCTTCTATGTAGTCCCAATAGCCTTTTCCCATTAGGAAATTCGTCAACCTGAACCTCCAAGCATGGAAGTTATTCTTATCCAGCTTCTCAGCCACAATCTGTGTTATGCCATCATTAGACATCTTGCCAAACACACAATTCTACCAGAAACTGCACTCTGGTTTTTCTGCACAACCTGCAGTATTTTCTGCACAGCGGTACTGTAGTACTCAAATGTCACAACCAGTGACTTCAATGTGCATACATACACCCAATGGCAACTGTAGACCTCTTTGCAGCACCCACAGTGTCTGCACAGTCAATCTGTCTTCCTGCAGTTCTTAAAACAGAGTTCTGCAGAGAATCGATGACTTACCCGCAGTGCTCGAAATCGCCTGCTTTCTGAAAAACGGAGGTCCAGACGCGCCCGAAACGCGTTTTCGGCCCGAAAATTTCAGTCCGTATAGTTGCCCTATAGCTTCACTCCCGCGAAGAAAGCTCCTCAATCGGAGATCGTTTGCCGGTGCCTCCCGTAGAGCTCCCGACAAGGGTGTAGTCACCAACACAATAGGGAAGAGTAGTTGAAGCTCTTACCCTCGTACCGCTTCCTGTGGTTCTCTTGCTTGCAGCTCAGCCCTTAGCACGAACCAGGCTCTGATACCATGAAAAGATGCAGGGGGGAAGAGAGCTTGAGCTCTTACAAGCACACACACACATTCACAAAACCCTAATAGAGAACACACAAGGTGAGAGGCTGAAAATCTTCTTCTTCTTTACACAACACTCAACACACCATATACAAAGATAAGAGTACACAATAATATGAAAGGTACTCAACCAATACATACACGGGTTCTCTATAGTGTGAACCCGACTAAATGAGCTGGCGCTATAACTATGCCAGTCTCTAGAATGGCTGTCACACAGCCTGTCATCCCACTGGCCGCATATCACCCAAGATCTCACCAACCATGCCAGTGGTGTAAGTGTGGGGCTTATCCCCCAGGCGGGTCATCAGTGTCCACTGCCTCTCTAGAGCTCGATATCTCAACAGTCTATGGGAGGCTGCAGATATTATGTGACATTTATTGATGACCACACAAGGAAAGTGTGGGTATATTTCATGAAGGAGAAGAGTGAGGTGTTCACTCACTTTCAGAATTTCAGGTTTTTGGTTGAAAAGCAAACAGGGAAATATGTAAAGTGCCTAAGGTCAGATGGAGGGAGAGAGTACTTCTCCAATGAGTTCTCTGAATTTTTGAAGAAGAATGGTATTCGGAGACAGTTTGCATGCAAATATGTAAAGTGCCTAAGGTGAGATGGAGGGAGAGAGTACTTCTCCAATGAGTTCTCTGAATTTTTAAAGAAGAATGGTATTCGGAGACAGTTTACATGCAGATACACTCCGCAGCAAAATGGAGTTGCTGTGAGCGAAAAAACAGGCACATTGCTGAGATTGCGCGAGCATTAATGGAAGAGAAGAATATGCCGCATAGCTATTGGGTTAAGGCTGTTTCTACAGCAGTATACATCATGAACAGGACTCCAACTGCAGCCATACATGATGTAACTCCAGAGGAGAGGTTTACTGGCAGAAAACCTGATTTGTCTCATCTGAAAGTCTTTGGATGTATTGCATATGTGCATGTGCCAGATGAGCTGAGAACTAAGCTGGATCCAAAAGCTGAAAAATGTGTGTTTATTGGATATTCCCTTGAGCAAAAGGGTTACAGGTGTTATAACCCTGCTACACGTGAGTTGAGAGTAAGCAGGGATGTTGTTTTTGATAAAATGAGCAGCTGGTATGCTGCTAAAAAAGAAGCTATTGGGGCTGATGTGAGTGTAAGTGTGGTTGCACAGAATGCAGGTCAGAAATCACAGTCTTTGAGTGGACCGGGAGAGTCCTCATCTAGTGGGTCTGTTGATAAGCCATGGAGTGGCAGGCTGCGTCATAATACCAGTCTTGCAAATGTGATTAGTACATCACGTAAAGGAAAAGAGAAAGTGGTTGAGCCCCTTGGTATGCCTGACATTTCTGCAGGGCATTCTCATGTTGATGGAGAGTCTAGTGGCTCAGAGATGAGCCTTGATGAGGAGCTTGGGATCCCAGCTATGAGAACACCTGGTGTAAAGAAGGCTATGGAAGCCATGAATGAAAAGCTGCGAAGATCTGGGAGAGTGAAAAATCCTGTGCAGAGATTTACTTATGATGGTTATGTGGCACATCACTATGCATATATGGCAAAAGTTGTGCAGGTTGTAGAGCCCACATGCATTGATGAGGATGTTGGAAATGTGTATTGGAAGAAAGCTATGGATGAGGAGATGAATGCACTATATGGAAATGAGACTTGGGATTTAGTGCAATTGCCTGAAGGCAAGAAAGCCATTGGATGCAAGTGGGTGTACAAAGTAAAACATAACAGTGATGGAAGCATAAACAGGTACAAGGCTAGATTGGTAGCCAAAGGATATGTGCAAACATATGGCATTGATTATGAGGAAACTTTCAGCCCAGTTGCCAAGATGGCAACAGTGAGAGTTGTGATAGCAGTGGTTGCGTCAAAGCAATGGTCTTTACATCAGATGGATGTAAAGAATGCATTCTTGCATGGGGATTTGTAAGAAGAGGTGTATATGTTGCAGCCACCTGGTTATGAGGATGTGGGTCACCCCGAGCATGTTTGCAGGTTGAAGAAAGCCTTGTGTGGCTTAAAACAAGCACCAAGAGCATGGTCTAACAAGATTTCTGAATATCTTGTCACTATTGGCTTTCATGTAGCCAATGTAGATTTCTCGTTGCATCTGAGACAAGGTGATAGAGGAGTTGTGCTTGTTGTCATCTATGTAGATGACTTGATCATTACGGGGGACCATGATGTAGAGATCTTTGATGTAAAGATCTTGCTTAGACAGAAGTTTGAGATGAAGGATCTGGGGGAGCTCAGATATTTCTTGGGCATTGAGGTGATTAGGTCACCACATGGTATTGGATTACTGCAGAGACAGTATGGCTTGGACATGTTGTCCAAGTATGGTATGACAGGTTGTAAGCCTATCTCAGTGCCATTGGATCAGAATGGCAAGTTGAGTGCAGATTCAGGAGAGATTCTGGAGGATCCTACTATGTATAGACGCATAGTAGGAAGCTTGATATACATGACGATCACCAGGCCAGATTTGAGCTATGCTGTTGGGTTGGTGAGTCAGTTTATGTAGGTTCCACGGAAACCGCATTTGGATGCATTGAGACGCATACTGAGGTATGTGAGGTCTACTTTGCATTGTGGACTATTCTATGAGACTGGGACAGAGATATGTGTACATGGGTACACAGATGCTGATTGGGCTGGTAGTATCTCAGATAGAAGATCTACCAGTGGATTCATGTTTCCTTTGGGGAGTGCTGCTGTGACTTGGAGCAGCAAGAAGCAGCCTACGGTTGCTCTATCCAGTACAGAGGCCGAGTACAGAGGAGCTGCTATGGCAGCATGTGAGGTAGCTTGGTTGAGAAAGCTACTTGCAGATTTGGGTCTATCAGTGGATAGACAAGTTGTCATTTTCTGTGACAACATTAACAGTATACAGTTGGCCAGGAACCCAATCTTTCATGCTCCTACTACGAAGCATATAGAGGTCCACTACCACTTCGTCACAGAGAGAAGGTCTTGGCAGGAGACCTTGACCTTGTTTATGTCAGCACAAAGGATCAGGTAGCTGACATCTTCACCAAAGCATTGGGTACAGAGAAGCTCCGCAGATTCAGGGCTTCGCTTGGTGTACATGAGATGGAGTTGAGCTCGAGGGGGTGTGTTGAGATATCGAGCTCGTCTAGTGAGGCGGTGGACACTGATAGATTTACAGCCTCTCACCTTGTATGTTCTCTATTAGGGTTTTGTGAGTGTGTGTGTGCTTGCAAGAGCTCAAGCTCTCTTCCCCCCTGCATCTTTTCACACCAAGTATCAACAATAATACTCATACCTTGACCAAAATACACGTATGATTGAGTATATTACATTAATATTTTTCTGATATATGCATGTTTAGTCGTCATTCTAAAAAGAGAGCACATTAATATTTGATTGAACTTTTCCATAGATCTTTAAGAGAAGGAATTTATTCATGTTTAATGATTGTTATAAAAAGAGAGCACAATAGTATTTGACAAAACATTTCCACAGACCCTTAGGAGAATCAACTTGGTAGGTAAGTTTCTAAAAGAGAGTGTAATAGCATTTGATAGAACTTTTTCACAAATCCTTAATAGAAACAACGTAGTTGTATGAACCCTTTCTTTATTTTAAGTTTACAATGAAGCCACGCAGATGCCTCCTCTAACCACAAGCTATTAGTGATCCATTAGCATAGCCTTCTTCACATCATGAGGTGTCAACTTATTCCATACATTTGAAATCCCCACCCCTAGCCTAGGAATAGTACACATTATCAAAAGCCAGCCATAAGCCTTTCATATATGGGTAGAGATAGGCAATGGGCACCCACTTAAGTTGGGTGGCTAGGTAAAGACCACTTGTATATATACAACTTTTGATGATGTGAACCGGGAAACTCAATCATTTTTATGTACAAAGCTTTCTTCTTCTCTTTTGATGATGTGAACCGGGAAACTCAATCATTTTTAAGTACAAAGCTTTCTTCTTCTCTTGAGCTCTTACTTTATTGCTTGCTTTTGGTTGTAGGATGCATGCTTGTGTGTGATTGGAATGTAACGAGTTCACTACCTTGAGAAAGAGCCTCCTCACTTTCATGTTTCTTGTTTGGAGGGTACTCAATCCACCATGGGAAACATATATGCTCCCAATCTAAAAAACCCTCATCCTTCCATGTATGAAGATACACGAAAGATGGACTCTCCTATGACAAGCATTCATTTGTCTCATTTGGGCATTGTATGAGTTGCCCACTCTCAATGAGATTATAGATCCACCTTTGAAACCCCACAAGACACATAAAACCTCATAAACCAATTATAAGAGTAAAAGTGACATAATGCATGTATGTTACACTTAAGATTTACCTGTACACCAAACGTCAAATGGTTTTTCAATTTCTAGCTATTTGTCCCCACCATAAGCCCACCATTCTTTAGTATGCAAAGGCTTGTTGGAAATGACGCATCCTCATGTCCTTGAAGTATGCCTTAGCACCCTCTTACAATGGCTCACCACCCCAATGTCTAGATCTCGGATAATCTCCAAAGCCCTCATACAAGCACGGTACAAATATGTCTCCTTCTTCATAAGGCATATTATCAGTTGGCATTCCCCAACTATCTCGCACTTCTTTAGGCCCTGATAAGATTTGTAATATATCCTTTTTCCTACACACTCAAAGTTTTTTTACATGCACTACAATAAATAAAGGCGAAAACAAGGATAAGAAACTATGTGAAAGTATGACATATACCTTATAGGACTAATTGTTGAAGCCGTTATCCATTGCAAGTTTTCCTTCTTCACCGCCTTGTTATTAATCCAATCAATGTTAAACAAGACTCAAAAGAAATCGGGGCCATTATTTGGATTAGTAATAGTAGCAATTTTGTATGCCATACTGATGAATCTCTGCACCAATCACGTAAAATCTTATCCAACCTCTTAGAGTTTTTCACTTACATAATCGAAAGATGATATTTCTATACATACCTTTTCCATTGCTCTTAAAGCAAGTGTGTTTTGCTTTTCATATTCTTCATCTCCAAGTATTTATTGATTAAGCACATAAGTTTTAGCCAATTAAGTCCTCATGAAAATCTTTGGTTACACAAAGCAAAACAAGCTTGGTGAGTCACCTCGTCCCAAGCAACTAAACTCGTACCTTGAAGAATATCTGGGCCATCATGCAAGCCAGATTGTTATACTAAGGCTTGACATGTGTATTTCTTATCTCTAGAATCATTTCTCTTTCAATTATTGATCATGTCTTTGGTGGGAGAGCTACCATTGTACTCTCTTTATTTGCTAATCCAAACTTTTGGAACATATAGATCTCATGCCTAAGAGTGGAAGGTGCATGAGTGCAAGTAACAGCTCTCCCTCTTGACCACGGGCCACATCCAAAAACTTGCACCTAAATCTTACGTATCTTGATATCTCATTTGCATAAGCTCCACACAATCCATTAATGTTATAAAAAATTGAGGATAAATAGTATCAAGAAATTGCACTCTATAGTTCATAGAATGAAGACCTTAACACTTACCCTCATTTCATACAAGACAACTAAGATTTGAGGTGATGATTACCATCCCATACCAAAAACTTTTTTCCTCTCAAATTTGACCACTCATCAGGGAGCTCTTCTTCAAACACAGTGTTGATTCTTGTCCACATTGGACCCACTGTTGCATATCATCATCCTTCACTTGAATAAAGCCCTCCCCAAGCCTTTTAAAACCAACAAGAAATGTTGCATTAGCCTCAATATGGCCGGCTCTATCAAATCTCTCCACAAGAATGGTCACATCCACTTGTGATGTCCTAACAGCTTCATTCACAAACAAATGACACAATGAAATTAGAGGTGGATCGCTCTCCATCATAACATAGAACTTTGACAAGCAGTCTTGAAGAAGGCCAAGCTACATCTGTGCCTCAAGCCCATGAAGAATGAGAGGTGCTTGCTCTTGGTCTTTGTCTCTTTCATTTTTTGCTACATTAGTAGCATTCTGTGTTAACTCTAGTGCATCACTTAGCTCCAGAATCATTTCTCTTTCAACTATTGATCATGTCTTTGGTGGGAGAGCTACCATTATACTCTCTTTATTTGCTAATCCAAACTTTTGGAACATATAGATCTCATGCCTAAGAGTGGAAGGTGCATGAGTGCAAGTAACAGCTCTCCCTCTTGACCACGGGCCACATCCAAAAACTTGCACCTAAATCTTACGTATCTTGATATCTCATTTGCATAAGCTCCACACAATCCATTAATGCTAATCCAAACTTTTGGAACATATAGATCTCATGCCTAAGAGTGGAAGGTGCATGAGTGCAAGTAACAGCTCTCCCTCTTGACCACGGGCCACATCCAAAAACTTGCACCTAAATCTTACGTATCTTGATATCTCATTTGCATAAGCTCCACACAATCCATTAATGTTATAAAAAATTGAGGATAAATAGTATCAAGAAATTTCACTCTATAGTTCATAGAATGAAGACCTTAACACTTACCCTCAGTTCATACAAGACAACTAAGATTTGAGGTGATGATTACCATCCCATACCAAAAACTTTTTTCCTCTCAAATTTGACCACTCATCAGGGAGCTCTTCTTCAAACACAATGTTGATTCTTGTCCACATTGGACGCACTGTTGCATATCATCATCCTTCACTTGAATAAAGCCCTCCCCAAGCCTTTTAAAACCAACAAGAAATGGTGCATCAGCCTCAATATGGCCGGTTCTATCAAATCTATCCACAAGAATGGTCACATCCACTTGTGATGTCCTAACAGCTTCATTCACAAACAAATGACACAATGAAATTAGAGGTGGATCGCTCTCCATCGTAACGTAGAACTTTGACAAGCAGTCTTGAAGAAGGCCAAGCTACATCTGTGCCTCGAGCCCATGAAGAATGAGAGGTGCTTGCTCTTGGTCTTTGTCTCTTTCGTTTTTTGCTACATTAGTAGCATTCTATGTTAACTCTAGTGCATCACTTAGCTCCACCACATCTTCTTGCACTTGAGAAGTGGTAGGGACTATTGCTAATTTCACTTGTGGAGTGTTAGGGATGGGGACTATTGCTGATTCGTCAACCCCCACGAAATGTTTCATATTACTTCCTTACGATGCATTTTTTAAAAACATCCTCCAATGTGGCCCTCAAAGGCAATTTTTGCTACACCCTTTAAATGCTTTGAAACACAAGACTTTGAAGGCCCATGATGCCTACTATCAAAGCCATCCATTTGAGTGTTGCCCATACAACACAAGGCAAAAAAAAGGGGGCAAACTATGCTCTGATAGCCTTGCATTGTATGGAAACTTGCTACACCCCACACTATCCAGTAAAAAATATAAATAAACATACATCAAAGCTTCCCATGCTTAACATCAGCATGATCCCTACAAAAGGTTCGCTTCATTATCTAACCATCTCAAAGCATAGGGTGGAATCTTTGACTTGTGCCAAATAATGTCATCCTATATTATCCATGGTGAATCTACATGAGCTTCTACAAGGCCACGAAAGTGTATTTCCACATATAAACCCATCTCACATTCAAGTCCATGTGCATCATACATAGCCAACACCTAGCTCATGGCCATTGCATTAAAGATGGAATGAATCTATGCATTACAAATCAATCTTTACATTACATAAGAAGTCTTGAAAAACTCCCTCTTCAAGCAAATAATTAGGAACCACCATCACACAATCAAACTATGGCACATGCAAGTTAGATTCATCTACATAACTAAAAAATTCAATAATAATAGCATCTTCTTCATCACAACTTCCTTGATCATAAGCAACCAACAAACCTTACTCTTATGCTATCCATCATCTAGTGCTAAGAAAAACCCCCTAGCATTTTGCTTTAAATTTTCTTGAGAAACCCATCATCTACTGCTAATTAAAACGCACCATACAACATAAGGTTAAAAAAAGGGTAGACTACTCTTTGGAAGCTAGTGCATGCGTTGGCTTCCAAAGCACAGTTTGCACCTCCAAAGCATAGTCTGCCCCTTCTTTTTTCCTTGTGTTGTATGGAAACTTGCTAGCAAGTTTATCTTTTTTGTGTGATAAGAACGAGTTTAACTTTCGTGTGTGATGATTAGATAAGAGAAGCTTGTATGGTGAGTTGCTACACGTCATACCATTTCATAGAGTTGAGCTTGTACATTTGTGTGTGATGACTAACCTCTTTGTTATCACCAGGAGCATGCCATTTGATAGTGGCACAGTGAATGGAGTGCGACGGAGCTCAATGGAGTTCAAAGCGAGGGGTAGGTGACGGTAACTTTAGGGTTTACAGAGGCAAGCAATGGTAAAGTTTAGGGTTTAGAGAAAGAAATAGAAATGGCAAAGCGGGGGAAGAGATAGAGAGAAAGAAAGAGAGAGAAGAAGGGTGATTGTACATTGTGGGGAATTGATTTACCATAATGTCTTTCACATCAAGTAAAGCTTAATACTTACACATGTCAAAACTTTAGGTTGTCTCTGCCGAGGAGCTCACAAACACGCCAAGGACAAATCTTGCAGACTCTAAAGATGGGAGCTAGATGGCAAGAGAGGGTCATAAGAGAAAGATAGCATTATATGATGCATGTGTATCAGACATGGCCAACTCTCTATTGCAAAGTGCAAAGAAGCATGCATACATGCTGGGAAAGCATGTAGGATTTGGACATAATCTAGAGACATTGATGGCTAGGATTGCTAATAGGAATGTTCCTCGTGCACTCAAAGTGGCTCGGCTTGTGGAAGGAGGAGTTGGTGGAACTCCAATGTATCAAGATAATCGAGTATTAGAAGATGATAGGGAAACTATGTATCGCAAAAGAAGGCCATCTCATGTGGTTAATGTGGAGGATAATAGTTCCCATCATCTCGAGTATAATTATGAAAATAAAATAGACAATCACGTGTGACCAACCAAGGAGAATCTATTTCACAGAGCAAGATACAACACTCCAACATGACACACCTACAACACAACTCTGATGTGGATGGAAGGTGTGGAGGGAAATTAGGAGGGCACCTTTAAATAGTAAGGTAAAATGCCTTAGGTGAATGTCCATGTTTTTTCAGAGAGAAATCACCTAGGACTAGGAGGTAAGAGGCACAACTCAGGTGGTTTTACCCCAATGATGTAGTACCCAGATAGTAATATCTCACCCATACCAATTTTACCTTATATTTGGCCCATTGAGGAGGGAACAAAATTGACTCAGGAAGAGGCAAATACATTGGTCCGTGCTGGATTTAGGTTAGCCACAACAAATGGCATAGCTCGTGAAATGTTATGCATCCTGGGATGGAAACATCATAGATGAAGGCACATGGGAAGGTATTGCTAGTGTTGCATCAAAGACTCCTGTGAGTGAATTCAACAAGATGGGCATAGACTCAATTGGGAGAAGTTGAGTTTGCATGAAATGGCGAACATGCATTGCAATAAGAGTAGAAAAGAGAATAGATTCTGCATTAATAATGGACCGAATAGTACTGATTGAAAAGGTTGTTAATTAGTATGAGTATGAGATATTTAAGATAGAAGCAGATGGACTAGATCGTAAGTCTTATGAAGTACATATACAGTCTCAACCTTGGTGTACATGCCCAGATTTTTAGAAACGTGTACAAGGGAAAAAGTCTTACTTATCAAAATGAAAACATGGTTATATACTAGCCAAAGATACCCAATCATAATGTGAGGAGGGAGGCTCTCTCATGTCCATGGACCTATCTATGATATGGCTCTTGGGTCATGACTCTATCGCATCGAGGGGCCTATCCATGATTATGTGCTTGGTGGAAAAGAGAAAATCTACTCATGGCACTTACATTGATGGTTGGATAATTTTTTGGCACTTATGATTGCATAGTTTTTTGGATAATGTAGAGTTGATATTGTGACACCTAAAGTTGAACATTTTTTTTGGATAACATAAGCCTTGTTATTATGTTTTTGATTATGCAGATCTATCCACTTGCCATTGCCATGTTTTTTCAATATGAAAATAATATATTTACTTCAAATGTACCATGCTATTAATAATTTTTTGGATAACATAAGCCTTGTTATTAGGTTTTTGATTATGTAGATCTAAATATCCATTTACCATTGCCATGTTTTTTCAGTATGTAAAAATATATTCGCTTCAAAGGTGCTAGTTGTTAAATAATGTTTCTTGAATCAATATCCTACTAAAATATTTGGAAGAAAATCACGAGACCTTCCTCGAAAGCTTGCTATAGATGCTCTAAAAAGCTCGCGTTGAAAAGCTTGCAAAAATTTTCCGTTTCTAAGCACCCCTATCATGTTAAAAATCATGACATTGGAGTGTTGCTAAGCACCCCTATCATGTTTAAAACCCGAAAAACATTTAGGAAAAACCCTGAAAAAATCTAAAATCTTCAAAGAGAACCCTTGACTCAGCTTGCAAAAAATTCCCTGTTTCTAAGCACCCCTATCATGTTAAAAATCATGACATTGGAGCGTTGCTAAGCACCCCTATCATGTTTAAAAACCTGAAAAACATTTAGGAAAAACCCTGAAAAAATCTAAAATCTTCAAAGAGAACCCTTGACTCAGCTTGCAAAAATTCCCTGTTTCTAAGCACCCCTATCATGTTAAAAATCATGACATTGGAGTGTTGCTAAGCACCCCTATCATGTTTAAAAACCCGAAAAACATTTAGGAAAAACCCTGAAAAAATCTAAAATCTTCAAAGAGAACCCTTGACTCAACATATAAACTCAATTAAAAATAAAGTGAGAATCCCCCTTGATGACTAAAATGCAAATGAATATCTTCTTGATGTCAATGTAGATCCTGATCTAGATGTAGCTCTCGGTATTTTTCATCCTTGATTTCATTGTGTAATGAAATCCTTGTAGGCAAAGATGGATCATTTTATCAATCTGTTCATGAAGCCTAACATGATGATGATGCATATCCCTTTCAGATGATTTAGCCTTATCAATGGCCAGTGTCTTGCCCTTGTACAATTGATTTATGAGTATGTTAGATGAGTTACATCTAGCATTCAAGCTCAAAAATCCCATTGTCGTGAACAATGCTAATGGAGATTTATAGCCAGTTTTTTTGGATTAACAAATTGATCACTCAAATCAAGGGGAAAATCTGATTTGATGATTTACAGATGTTTAGCAACACTTGAATGTGAGATATGACCCATTAATGGCCCTAAAAACCTCAAATAATTAGCACTAATCAAGGTATTAGTGAAATTAATTTTTTGATAACTATGCAAAGGATACCCTAATTTATAGAGTATCGTCAGAGGGGAAAATCAATTGGCTTTTTCAAGATGAAGCTTTGGCAAGCTGTAGCAAACCCCCAATGGTATCTTTGAACCCTTAATGGTAGAGCACCTTGATTGTAGAGCACTGTTGGAGGGGAAAATCAAGGGGCTTTTTCATGATAAAGCTTTGGCAAGTTGTAATGGAATGAATATATGCATCACAAATCAATCTTTACATTACATAAGAAGTCTTGAAAAACTCCCTCTTCAAGCAAATCATTAGGAACCACCATCATACAATAAAACTATGGCCCATGCAAGTACATAACTAAAAAAATTCAATAATAATAGGAGCTTCTTCATCACAACTTCCTTGATCACGAGCAACCAACAAACCTTACTCTTACGCTATCCATGATCTAGTGCTTAAAAAAAGCCCCAACATTTTTCTTTAAATGACCCATAATCTAGTTCTAATAAAAACCCACCATACAACATAAGGCAAAAAAAAGGGGGTAGACTACGCTTTGGAAGCTAGTGAATGCGCTAGCTTCCAAAGCATAGTCTGCCCCTTTTTTTTTGCCTTGTGTTGTATGGAAACTTGCTAGGAAGTTTTCCTTTTTTGTGTGATGAGAGCAAGTTTATCTTTTGTGTGTGATGACTAGATAAGAGAAGCTTGTATGGTGAGTTGCTATGCCCCACACCATTTCATAGAGTGGAGCTTGTAAATTTATGTGTGATGACTAACCTCTTTGTCACAAGGAGCACGACATTTGATAGTGGCACAGTGAATGGAGTGCGGCGATGGAGATCAAAGTGAGAGGCAGGTGACGGTAACTTTAGGGTTTACAGGGACAAGCGATGGAAAAGTTTAGGGTTTAGAGAAAGAAAGAGAAATGGCAAAGTGGGGGAAGAGATAGAGAGAAAGAAAGAGAGAGAAGAAGGGTGATTCTACATTGGGGGGAATTGATTTACCACATAATGTCTTTCACGTCAAGTAAAGCTTAATACTTACACATGTCAAAACTTTAGGTTTTCTCTACTGAGGAGCTCGCAAACACATCAAGGACAAATCTTGCAATCTAAAGATGGGAGTTGGGGATGGCAGGAGAGGGTCACAAGAAAAAGATAGCATTATATGATACATGCATATCATACATGGCCAACTCTTTATTACAAAGTGCAAAGAAGCATGCATATATGTTGGGAAAGCATGTAGGATTTGGACATAATCTAGAGACATTGATGGCTAGGATTTCTAATAGGAATATTCCTCGTGCAATCAAAGTGGCTTGGCTTGTGGAAGGAGCAATTGGTGGAACTCCAGTGTATCAAGATATTCAAGTATTAGAAGGTGATATGGAAACTATGTATTGTAAAAGAAGGCCATTTCATGTCGTTAATGTGGAGTTTGCATGAAATGGCAAACATGCATTGCAAGAAAAGTAGAAAAGAGAATAGATTCTACATTAATAATGGAGCTTGTAGTACTAATTGAAAAGGTTGTTAATTGGTATGAGTATGAGATATTTAAGATAGAAGCAAATGGACTAGATAGGAAGTCTTGTGAAAAACATATATAGTCTTGTGAAGCAAATGGACTAGATAGGAACATTAGTGTACATGCCCATATTTTAAAAGACGTGTACAAGGGAAAATGTCTTATGTGGCACACAAACATATTTATACGAGTTTTGGGGCTTGAAAACATGTTTATACACCAACCAAAGATACCCAATCATAATGTGAGGGGGGCTCTCTCCTGTCTCTCCTGTCCATGGATCTATCCATGATATGGCTCTTGGGTCATGACTCTATTGCATCCAGGAGCGTATCCCATGATATGGCTCTTGGGTCATGACTCTATTGCATCCAGGGGCGTATCCCATGATATGGCTGATATGGCTCTTGGGTCATGACTCTATCGCATCCAGGGGCGTATCCCATGATATGGCTGATATGGCTCTTGGGTCATGACTCTATCGTGTCGAGGGGCCTATCCATGATTTTGTGCTTGGTGGAAAAGAGAAAATCTACTCATGACACTTGCGCTTCTAGTTGGATAATTTTTTGGCACTTATGATTACATAGTTTTTTTGGATAATGTAGAGCTGATATTAAGACACTTATAGCTGAATATTTTTTTTTGGATAACATAAGCCTTGTTATTATGTTTTTGATTATGTAGATCTATCCACTTGCCATGTTTTTGATTATGTAGATCTGTCCACCACTGCCATGTTTTTTCAATACAAAAATCTTATATTTACTTCAAATGTACCATGATATTAATAATTTTTTGGATAACATAAGCCTTGTTATTAGGTTTTTTATTATGTAGATCTAGATATCCAATTGCCATTGCCATTTTTTTTCAATATGCAAAAATATATTCACTTCAAAGGTGCCATGGTGTTAAATTATGTTTCTACTAAAATATTTGGAAGAAAAACATGAGGCCTTCCTCAAAAGCTTTCTAGATGCTCTGAAAATCTCACGTTGAAAAGCTCGCAAAAATTCCCTATTTCTAGCACCCCTATCATGTTAAAAATCATGACATTAGAGTGTTTCAAGCACACCTATCATGTTTAAAATCATGACATTGGAGTGTTTCAAGCACCCCTATAATGTTAAAAATCATGACATTGGAGTGTTTCAAGCACCCCTGTCATGTTTAAAAACCCAAAAAACATTAAGAAAAACCCTTAAAAAATCTAAAATCCTCAAAGAGAACCCTTGACTCAACATATGAACTGAATTAGAAATAAAGGGAGAATCCCCCTCGATGATGACTAAAATGTGGATGAAGATCTTCTTGATGTCAATGTAGATCCTAATCTAGATAGTTCTCGGTCTTCTTCATCCTTGATTTCATTTGTAATGAAATCCTTGTAAGTAAAGATGGATGATTTTATCAATGTGTTCATGAAGCCTAACATGATGATGATGCATATCACTTTTAGATGATAATGCATTAAATATGCTTAAGTGGATCTTAGCCTTATCAATGGCCAGTGTTTTGCCCTTGTACAATTGATTTATAAGTATCTTAGATGACTTACATGAAGCATTAAAGCTCAAAAATCCCATTGTCATGAACAATGCTAAGAGAGATTTATACCCAATTTTGGATTAACAAATTGATCACTCAAATCAAGGGGAAAATCTGATTTGATGCTTTACAAAGGTTTAGCAACACTTGAATGTGAGATATAACCCATTAATGGTCCTAAAGACCTCAAATGATTTAGCACCAATTAAGATATTAGTGAAAGTAATTTTTTAATATCTATGCAGAGGATACCTTGATCTATAAAGCATTGTTAGAGGGGAGAATCAAGGGGCTTTTTTAAGATGAAACTTTGGCAAGCTGTAGCAAATCCCCAATGGTAGCGCTGAACCCTTAATGGTAGAGCACCTTGATTTGTAGAGCACCGTTGGAGGGGAAAATCAAGGGGCTTATTCAAGATGAAGCTTTGGCAAGTTGTAGCAAGTCCCCAATGGTAGGGTTGAACCCTCAATGGTCCATAAATACTAGGATTAATGTTGATTAATCATTGATTAGTAGAGATAATTAACTATATATCTTTGTTTAGTGCACAAGGCTGGAACGGCTCATACATGCATTAAAAAAAAACCAATGTTGTAGCCATGTTTTCCATCGTTGAAAACCCTTGTGAAGGTGACGAATTGAGTCAAAATGCATAGATCCAACCGCTATTGCATTTCCTAAAAAAAAAGTAACGTTTTGTTAATGGCTTGTTTTGCCGGCAATGTTGTGCGTGAATTCGTGGAATTGAATCTGCTAGGAGTTGTGCCTATGCAGAGCTCGGAAGAGGCCTTAAAGATTTGTCTTGAGCTTTAGTTGCTCCTATGAGGAGCAATCAAAGATCCACTGATTATGGGAAAAGCTGCATTTTTATATAAGGAAGAGAAAAAAACTCAAAAAATAGTTCAATAAAGAGATTACTAGATCAATCATTGGATGGCTATGTGAGGAGCAATCTAAGCTTTATTAAGCATGGGTTTGAGGTGATCACCTAAATGGGGAAAAAATATTAACTATTAATCATGATTAGTTTAAACGATAAGCTAAAGCTAATCAAGTTGAAGGAGAGTAGAGTAGATGATAAGCATAAACACAAAGAATATCGTGTTTGCAAATCATAGGTATTCAATCATGGAGCTATGGAGGATCAAATCTCTCCATGATTGAGGAGTGTGAAGAAAAGTGAGAAGAGGAATCTTAAGCACAAAATGAAGTGAAAATTGGGAAAATACAAGATGATTGTATTATGATTGAGATGAATGAACCACCAAGTACAATACCCTTTTATAGGCACCAAACCCTATCTTTTGACTCTAACTAAGAGGTAGTTCACACTTAAAGTGTTCACACCAAGCTGGCTATAGACCTAATGAACCATATGCTCATATCCCAAATGTCACATGATATTTTGGTGCATTTCTAACATTCTCTAAGTTTTTTCTCAATTCTAGACTTAGAATTTTTTTGGCTTTTTTCCCAAAAAGAAGCTGCAAAAGGCTTTTAACTTAAACTTTAGGTGCCCTTCTTGGAGTGATATGCACATTGGATATTCTTCGACCCAACTTGTTCGTGAATATTTGCTAATTTTAGAAAGAAATGCTAAAAGTAACTAGTAACCCAACTATGTCAGAATAGGACCAAATTTGGTGTGTAGGTGGTCTGAGGTTTCGTGAACACATATGTATGCTTAGAATTTGATATGGGTCCAAGACGGAGGAAATAGAAGCAGGCATGGAAACCTCGCTAGTTTCTCACTGTGCTACACAAATCCATAATGTAGGTTGTCTATACAGAGAGGGTCCTATGTGGTATGGACCACCTCTGTGCAAAACCTTGGTTGGTTCTAAATCAATAGTCTGTAAGTTTTAGCCAATCCAAGAGTGCTATTCTCCTAGTGGCTTCAGAGTTGCAAACTTTGATTTTTTTTGTTTGCTTTTAAGGTCAAAAGAGACCGAAAAGGCCTCTAGCTGTCGATCCCCGTAACTTGCCCAAATGCACCAAATTTGACAAGTTGGATGTTGAGAATGTCAATCTCCCTGTGGATCCTTAAGTCCCACTTTTTTGAGAATAAAAGTTAAATTTATGAGGGAAGGCTAAAGATAGGCAGTGAACTACCTATGTCCATTTCGAACCAAATTTGGCATGTAGGTAGTCCAAGCGTCCATGACCATTGGTGTATGCTTTGATATGAGGTTAAATTTATCACGGAAGGCTAAAACTATAGCCATATTTGCTAATGATGTGTGTGAACACACTAAGACCAGCTGGGGTACTTTTTCCCTCTTTAAGAGGTTTTTTCCCCTGTGCTAGTATACTCCCATCTTGGGGTATACTTATCATCTTTGTACATCACACATTCATTATCTATCTATGTCCAATTCGAACCAAATTTGGCATGTAGGTAGTCCAAGCATCCATGACCATTGGTGTATGCTTTGATATGAGGTTAAATTTATCACGGAAGGCTAAAATTGTAGCCATATTTGCTAATGATGTGTGAACACACTAGGACCAACTGGGGTACTTTTTCCCTCTTAAGGAGGTTTTTTCCCCTGTGCTAGTATACTCCCATCTTGGGGTATACTTATCATCTTTGTATAGCACACATTCATTATCTATCTATCATCTCATTATGTGCTCCCTTGAGCTTCTCCATTGTGTGTGTGCATTCATGCAACCCTATTTCCAACATTTGGTATCAGAGCATACGCTCATCCCCTACCCTTCACCCTGAGTCACCTATTTTCTTAAATCAGTTCGAGGAGCTCTTCTGGGAGAAGAAAGGGGACCGTGAAGTGTGGAGTACTTTGTACTGAAGTTTTACAGTCTGATTTTGATTCAGGGGCCATTTGTGTGGTTTTTACTTTTCTACAGACATCTTCAGGGACCAGATTTGTGAGTGCGCATGTGCATTGTCACATGTGCAATGCCTTTTAGTGTTAGCCTATGCTTGTCAGCTAGTTTTTCACGTGCTACTGGTTCACATCTTCTGTCAGGTGGTTAACAACTGCATCCTTTGAGCTTGGGTGTTTATGATGTACATCTTCACTCACCAAGATGTCCCAAGCCTCCTTGGGCATTTGTGCATACTTTATATGCACAATTTTAGAATATGTCATGTTGATAGACAATGACAAGTACAACACATTTCTAGCCCTTTTATGCTATGCTTTATATGCCTACACTTATTGAGGGGTGGGATTTTCTTCACCAATATCTGGCTCCTTTTCATCACCTGTGATGAACTCCAATATCCTTTTTGCATAAGGAAATTGGTTATCCTAAACTTCCATGCTTGGAAGTTATTACCAGATGTTCTTTTGAAGCTTAGCAGTAGCCATAAGAAAGTTCCCTAACACCCATGAAAGGCAAGATGCACAGAACATGTATGTAATGTTCATGCATGAATTTCATAAGATAATCATGCCATGGATATCTCAAGATAAACATTCTTAGAAGTTCTTAAAAGTTAGGGGAATAATAAAGGCCACTCAAAAGCTCGAAATTCAGAAAATCAGTTTGGTGTGAAAAACTAGTGGACATATTCACGCCGAAAAAAATTCAAGTTTTTCTCATGACCAAGAATTTGGTCTCAACAACAACAGTTATCATTCTTAGATCTTCACAAAAATGATTACGTGAACCATAAAATCACCTCAAAGATAGGCAATGCAAAAGTTCATTTACGTGAAAAACCAGTGGAAACTCATGACCTTGAGTATTTCAAGTTTTTCAAGCCAAAAAATGTTGTTCCAAAAGCAATGAAAACCATACCTGACCTTTTTAACAAACCACTTGAACCTTGAGAGAACCTCAAAGGAAGAAAAATCAAAAGTTCAATTATTAATGTGAAAAACTAGTTAAAGTTCATGGCTTAAAAAAATCAGCTCAACAACATGAAATTCAAAAGTTTTTGCAACATAAAAAAACAGTTAGATGTTCATGAAGCATGAATATCTCAAGTTTTTCACGTCTAAAAATGCGCTTCAATTCCATCAACTAAGGTGATCACAAGCTTCCACAAGGCTTAAAGAAAGCCTACATCTAGTCAGAATCATACATTAACAAGATTGTTTTACCATAATATCTCAAGATAGTCATGACATGAATATCTCAAGAAATTCATGTCATGAAAAACTAGTCTAGTTTTTCACGTCAGCAAAAATGTTCAAGAAGAATGGAACTTCTCACATTGAGCTCAACTTCTTTTACATAAGTGAACCATGTTAGCATATTTGTTCCTTAAGATGGTGATGTTTCTCAAACATGAATATCTCAAGATATTGAAAAACCAATCTGGTTTTTTCACACCAAAGGGAACCCTTCCAAGTCATTATACTGGCCTGTAGATCACTTGAATGCATGTGCACATGTGCGCACGCACGCACAAAAAGGAAAAAAGAAAAGGGAAAAAAAAGGAAAAGAAAAGAAAAAGAAAAGAAAAAGAAAAGAAAAAAGAGATTGACCATTTACTAGCCATGTTTCATTCATATCGCCAGGTCATACACCAAAGAGAATCAAGTTACATAGGTGCAATACTTGG
Organism: Cibotium barometz; assembly: GCF_041138505.1. Taxonomy (NCBI): domain Eukaryota; kingdom Viridiplantae; phylum Streptophyta; class Polypodiopsida; order Cyatheales; family Cibotiaceae; genus Cibotium; species Cibotium barometz. Next base: position 27,608,210 of record NC_141063.1, on the reverse strand, counting down.
ATGCAAGGTTGAGTATTTCATCAACAATAGACAGTCACATCAATAATGGGTAAGATTATTGTCTTACCATTCTTTCTTTAATTGGCTAACTATTTTAGTAGCTTCGTGAGTAACATAAATACTCACCTGGTGGAAAAATACAAGTTTATATGCACCATAGCCTTGTCATTTGGATCCTTCTAGATACATCTTTCAATGGCGGAACATGGTGGGCAAAAGCATGTGGCCAAATGGTACACTTTATATCCTTTTCTTTCTGAGTTGTATCCCACAAAAATTTAGTTTAACATCTAATCATCTAACCTATTTCATCATTGCTTAGGAACAAGAGTATAAGTAAGATAGCCAAAAATATGCAAATGAGGCATAGAGGGCTTTGCACCATTCCAAGCTTCATAAGTGATAATTGTCTGCAAGGCCTTGGTGGGGCATGTGTTTGGCACATAACAATCAACATTTTTTTTCTCATCATGAAGTATCCACACTACCATGCTTACACAAGATGACATAAACCTATAGCCATAATAGTCATTTTATCATGTGTTTTTCACACATGGATGCCTTCTAAAGTCATACTAATCAACAAGGGGCCTCTACACTAATCCATAGCATAAAGGCATACAAAGGCAACATGTGTGTTTTCATCAAAAATGACATAAACCTGTAGCCATAATAGTCATTTTGTCATGTGTTTTTCACACATGGATGCCTTCTACAGTCATCATCAATAAGGGGCCTCTACACTAATCTATAGCATAAATGCATACAAAGGCAACATGTGTGTTTTTATCATCAATAAGGGGCCTCTACACTAATCTATAGCATAAAGGCAACATGTGTGTTGATGCCTTTTAAAGTAATCAACAAGGGGCCTCTACACTAATCTATAGCATAAAGATATACAAAGGCAACATGTGTGTTTCCATCAGCAATTTCTTCTACTTCTTCAACATGTGCGTTGTAATTGTTAGATGACTCTGTGGTAAGATGCTCAATGGGTCAATCTTTCTATCAATGTTTTACTTCCTTAAAGGAGGAGGCATAGGTTGCACCAAGAGGTACTTCCACCTATGATGCTGAGACCACCACAAGGTCTAAATCCTATGCTTCTTTCATGGAGATATTGGATCTTTCAGTATGGATGCTTGTCTCAAGCCATATGTGTTTAGCATCGACACTCACTTATTTATCAAGCACATCCACTTTTGGGTGCTCGCCCCTTACCCATAAGCCTAAAAGGATGACCCAAGCATCCATTGCTTGGAAATGACACCATAAAAGGATCTTCACTGCCATCCATTGCTTGGAAATGACACCATAAAAGGATCTTCACTATCATTTCCAAGCATCCATTACTTGGAAATGACACCATAAAAGGATCTTCACTGCCATCGAGAAGGAGGGATTCTCCCTCAACTTCTAGATCTTATCTATTATGAGTTAAGGGTTCTTTGCTTAGGTCGTCCCCCAAAATCCAAAAGTTTGGAGGAGTTGTAATGCCTTAATACTATAAAAGATAAAGATGTATTCGTATCCCAACTAGGAGTCGGGGAGGTGACTAAGCAAAAATCTCAGCTTCAGTCATAAGTTGTTTGAGGGAATAGCACAACACGGGAAGGTTGCATGGCAAGTTTACCTCTTTGCAGATGATGGAGACAAATCTCCATCATCCTATGTATGCATGAGGATAACATAGACCTTATTTATGCATAAGGATAACATAGACCTTATTTATGCATAAGGATAACATAGACCTTATTACGCATTAGGAAGTCAACATGTCTTTAGCTTCTTGTGTTAAGAGGCCTTGAGTTAAGCTTATCTTTACCTTGAGTTAAGTGTGTGTTAAGCTTGTGTTATGAGGTCTTGAGTTAAGATTTTCTTTAGCTTTTGTTAAGCTTGTTTTAAGAGGTCTTAAGTTAATCTTATGTTCAGAGGAGGTCTCTAGTTATTAGTAATAGGTTGGGTTTGTAAATAAAGCTTGAATATAAGGATAACATAGACCTTATTTATGCATAAGGAAGTCGGCATGGCTTTAGTAGCTTGTGTTAAGAGGTCTTGAGTTAGTAACTAAGCACGTTTTATAAAATATTTCTAGGTTTATAGTTGGAGTCATATTATTTGAAAGGAAAGATTGAATAAGGCTTGTGAAAAAGCTAAGATTGTGGATTTGTAATCCTAGGTTTAAGGATAAGTCAAATTTTGAGTTGATTCTTAATTTTCGAAAGTTATAGAAGGATTGTAGGGTGAATAATGTAGGACTTAGTTATAAATCCAAATAGTTCCTTGAGAATGTGGAATTAAGTTTAGATAGTTTTGGGGAAGTTCTTATATTCTATGTTTCAAATTGTTTTCCAATTATGGTATTAAGTGTTGTAAGTTTTGTGTTAAGTGAATGATTGAGATTTTATTTCATTGTCTTATGACTTTAAGGGGATTTATTCAAGGACTAGTGAAGGAAATGAATTGGGTATGTATAATAACCAATCCTATAATATCCCTTGGGTGTAAATCCCTATAAATAATGATCACACCAATCCTGTAATATCCCTTGGTTAGGTGTAAATCCCTATAAAGAATGATCACCAATCATGTAATACTAGTTTAGTTCCCTTGGGTGTAAGTCCCTATAGAGAATGAGATTTAGACATTAATAATATGATTTATATCCTTCATAAGAACAGAATTAAAGAATAAGATTTTGAGAAAGGGGATTCCTTTGGTTTGTAATGAATCTAAGTCCCAAGGAAAGGTTCCTCATACACATATAAGATGTGGGGGAAAACCAATTTAAGAGAATGATGTATTCAATGTTTGCAACTTGTTTGTAAGAACCAGTGGGGTGTAAATAATGAGATTTAGATATTAATAATATGATTTATATCCTTGTTAAGCAGAGAATTAAAGAATAGGATTCTCAAAAAGGGGATTCCTTTGGTTTACATCACGAAATGAAGAATGAATCTAAGGACTAAAAATAAACCCCATTGAATTTATACAAGCTTAGTCCCAAGGGATGGTTCGTCATACACATATAAGATGTGGGAAATAAAGAGAATAATGTATTCAATGTTTGCAACTTGTTTGTAAGAACCGGTGGGGTGGCCTCCCATTTGGAAAATGATCTCAACTTTGCTATTTGGCCTCCCATTTGAAAAATGATCTCAACTTTGCTATTTGGCCACAAGGTAGATTTTGTTGAGTAGAGATTTTGTCTTTAATGGAAACTCGGTTTAGCCCATGCTTTTATGTAAAAAACATAAAAATGTATCGTCTCGCAAAGGACATCTTTGATATACTGCTATCTGTGAACAATACCGGAGAGTCCTATGTGGAGCAAATGAATGCTCAACTAGGTGCTACAAATCAGCCCATATATCAGTTCAAAATCAACTCAAATTTTAGTCCACAGATCAACCTATTGATGAGGCATTTGTGGATGATGTAGTGGATTACAAAAGGTCATCCATAGAGGCATCCACGCGTATATCAAAATGGCTAGTGGTGCAAACATCGAGGGATAACAAATTAGCTACTCCTTTGTCTAACAAGACACATGCAAGTTCTCATTATGCATCTTATTCTTTTATGGATCATGCACTGATTTCCATCATATGTGGTGAAGAGGAACCTATTTCCTTTGAGGAAGCAAAGAAAAATAATCATTGGATGGATGCATGGATGCAATCCATGCAACATGAGTACGACTCAATCCTAAAAAATGACACTTAGTATTTGGTAAATTTGCCTTATACTAAAAAGGCCTTTGGTATGATGTGGGTTTATATGCTTAAGCATAAAGCTAATGATAATGTTGTGACCACTAATTGCAAAGGGTTATGCTCAAAAAAAGAAGGATGTAGATTATGATGGTACCTTTGCCCCCACATCTCGCATGACTACAATTTGGTGTATTATTGCATTTGGCTGTGTACCATGGAATATACACCAGTTGGATATCAAGACTACCTTCTTGAATGGTCATTTGATGTATCTCATCCTCATGGTTTTCTTCAAAAGGGACATGAGTCTAAAGTATGTAGGTTAAGAAAAGCTTTATATGGCCTTAAACATGCTCCCAAAACAATGTATGAGAAGATAAATACACACTTGATTACAAATGGTTTTTGTAAAAGTCGAACTAAAAGTAAAGAGGAGTAAGACTTGTTTCTTGGTCATTGTTTTATACGTTAATGACATACTACTCTCATAAGCCCTAATGATGAGGAGAAGATTTCAGCCTCCAAGGATGAATCACGTGTGTCATTTGAGATGACAATTTGGGCTCGTTATATTACTTTTTTGGCTATACAACTTATGTAGCATGATGATGGTATTGTGATACCATCAAAGTACATACAAAGACTGCTTACATGGTTTGGTCTTAAAGACTAAGTCTGTTGCTACACCAATAGAGATAGGTGCTAGGCTTAGTCTTCAGGATGTAGGTGAACTATTTATGCAATATGAGGCCAAACATTTAGTTTGGGGTCTCTGAATTGAGCATGTTTATGCACAGTCCTAGAAGTAAGCATTGATAGTAAGCACACCAAGTATTTCAATACTTATAGGACAATGTTAAGAGGGGTGCTATTCATCTATATGCTTTCAATGACTCTAATTGGGTTGGATGTTATGATACGTAGTGTTATACTAGTGGACTTTTCTTTCATCTTGGTCTTTCATGTATATCATGGCTCAGCAAGAAGTAGCCACATCATCGACATGACGATGGCCACTTCGAGAGCTGTGAAGTTGTGTTTATAATAATTGTGGAGTGTATATGGCTCAGATGTCTTTAAATGGTAGATCTTGAGTTGGACAACAATTCCCTACTTCCATCTTCACTAATAGCTAAAGTGCATCCAATTGCAAGAAGTAACCCAATGTTACATGATAGTGCAAAGCGCATTGAGGTGCATTATCATTTTGTGAGGGAAAGCCTCATTGGTAGGAGAGCCTGGCTTATGTTTCTACACACGACAATGTGGCAAATATGTTCATGAATACTCTCTCACAGGAGAAGCTCATAAATATTTGGGCTTATTGACATTTGTGGATTGATCAGCCACATGATCTCTCTATACATGTTCACATCGTCACTACAATGTGGATTTGTAGTACTGATTATGTGAACAAGATGGATTTCTAGTAGTGATGTATGGACGTAGGTTAATAATGGGCCAAGATACTTTTTTGCTCCGTAAGAGGTTTTTTTCCTAGAGCGTGTGTACACTCTTATGAGTGGGTGTGTAAGTGACCTTATTATGTCACTTCACTTATACTTCACTCATTCTCATTAATCTATTATTTTACATTTATAATTACTTTTGATATGTCTATGTGTGTGTGTTGCTATCTTTGTCTGCACTCTAACAAGAACATGTGTTCCCTACTACTTGAAGGATATATGAATGTGTTCCTACCACTTGAAAGGGTATATTGATATGGTGGATTTGAGTCTTGATCACAAGATGTAAGTGGATGATAAACTTTGACCAATGGCTTGTTGATGATAAATTGGAGGATCAACAATCTTTAGTAGTACATGATAGTGATGTGGATTGTGCATATTTGTGGGGAAATGAAAATTTTACAAAAGAAATGTATGGATTGATAGAAGGAATAACGTGGCTCAACCATGCTCGGTATTTGACCATGGACGTGACCATGGACGTGCGCACTTGTTTGATGGAAGTGATGTTATTAATCAACAAATTGGGGAGTGCATGATGGTGAACCAAATTTGTGTTTGGTTTGGCAGGCTTGATAATGGTGAGAACGGGATAGCGATGTATATTGATGAAGTTATAGAGCTAGAACATGGCCCAATAGTTGAACATTGGATACAAAACATGTGTCGAAGCTTGTAGGTGTTTATACGGTTGTACTTTGACAAACCAATTGGTTTGTTTGTTGACATACACATGTTTAAGTATAGGACCAAAAAGAGAGCACATGTTTAAGTATGGCCCCATACACATGTTGAAAGAAAATTGGCTAGATAAATTCCCTTTGCATGATGATATACTCTTAATTAGAGTTTTACAAGGAAGCCACATGATTTCTTCCTCTCAAACCACAAGTAATGGTGAGCTATCGATGTTTCCTTCCTTGCAAACTCTCATTCTCATTTCAATATAGAAGGGGGTAGTTTTGGAGGGGGGGAAAGGGAATAATGGGAGTGGAGGTAGCATATACATTGTAAGATTGTGTGGCTGATTAATTTCTTTTTTAATTAATCTAGTGCATAATTTTATTTTTAAATTCATTTGGTGCCTAATTTTTTGTGTTAAGTTAATCATTTTCATAACACTTTCTAATATCATCATGTATATGCCCCTCCCCAATGTAAAAAACTACAACATGCTGTTTGAAACACAGCACAAACTTCTTTCCTCATCAAAAAATTGTCCTTTTTTGGGGGGGTTCACGCCTTGCTTTGATACCAATATTTAAGAGCAAGATAAAAGTGATTATCTTTTATTAGTGCTTGTTTCTTTGATTTTTCTTAGATAGGAATTTACACATAAACCATTGACACGATCATCCACATAAGTGCTATAGGTCCTTTGATAATTAATAATGTGTTAATTGTTAGGGGAAAACATTGACATGATCATCCACATCAGTGCTATAGGTCCTTTGATAATCAAGAGTGTCTTAACTGTTAAGAGAAAACTCCACAAGCCTAAGGGCTTCACATTAATCTTTTAAATTTCACAGGCTACAATACTACTTTCATCGTTTTGCAAGTGTATATGGAACATCAACCCTGTTTTGGTCTCCTTTTCCCCTCTATTTTTCTTAGAGAGGTTGAACAAATATGTGGCTTGAACTCTAGGTTCATATATATAAAAATTGCTTTTGAGTTTTGAGTTTCATTATGTGACCAGTGGAACCTTTGACCACTACCCATTGTGGGTGGCCATTCTCTAGATGGGAGGCCACCCCACCGGTTTTTACAAATAAGCTACAAACATTGAATACATCATTATCTTCATTTCCAACATCTTATATGTGCATGATGAACCATCCTTTGGGAGGACTATGTCCCCTTGTATAAATTCAAGGGGGTTTATTTTTAGTCCTTAGATTCATTCTTCATTTCATGCAAACCAAAGGAGTCCCCTTTCTAAGAATCTTATTCTTTAATTCTTTTCTTAACAAGGATATAAATAATATTATTAATGTCTAAATATTATTATTTTCACCCCACTAGTTCTTACAAACAAGTTGCAAATATTGAATACATCATTCTCTTATACATCTCCAATTTATTTCCTTCACTAGTCCTTGAATAAATCCCCTTATAGTCATATGACATTGAAGTAAAATCTCAATCATTCACTTAACACAGAACTTACAATTGAATAATTGAAATTTGAAAAACAGTATAAAACATAGAATATAAGAACTTCCCTAAACTTAATTTCAATCCCTAATCATAATTCACATTCCCCCCATGGAACTATTTGGCTTTATAACTAAGTCCTACATTATTCACTCTATAATCCTTCTATAAATTTAGAATCAACTCATAATTTGACTTATCCCTAAAGCTAAGATTTTATAAATCTACAATCTTAGATTTTTCAAAAACATTTATTCAATCTTTCCTTTAAAATAATAAATCCTTGTGAAAAATCTAAAATCTTAGATTTTTCACAAGAATTTATTCAATCTTTCCTTTAAAATAATATGACCTGAACCATAAACCTACAAATATTTTATAAAACGTGCTTACATACTCAAGACCTCTTTACACAAGGTAAATCCATGCCAACTTCCTTATGCATAAATAAGGTCTATGTTATCCTTATATTCAAGCTTGATTTACAAACCCAACCTATTACTAACTCAAGAACTCTTTTAACACAAGCTTGATTTACAAATCAAACCTATTACTAACTCAAGACCTCTTAACATAGGCATAACAGAAGCTATTGCACCTATGTATCTTGATTCTCTTTGGTGTATGACTTGGGCAATATGAATGAAGCATGGCTAGTAAATGATCAATCTCTTTTTTTTTCCTTCTTTTTTTCCCCTTTTCTTTTTTTCCTTCCTTGTGTTTGTGTGCGCATGCATGCGCGTGCATTCAAGTGATCTATATGCCTGTATAATGATCTGAAAGGGTTCCCTCCTCTGGTGTGAAAAAACCAGATTGGTTTTCAAGATATTCATGTCTGAAAAACATCACCATCTTAAGGAACAAATATGCTAACATGGTTTGCTTATGTGTTAAAGAATATGAGCTCAATGTGAAAAGTGCCATTCATCGTGAACATTTTTTTTGACACGTGAAAAACAAAACTAGTTTTTCATGACGTGAATTTCTTGAGATATTCATGTCGTGAATATCTTGAGATATTCATGTAAATATCTTGAGATATTTTGGCAAAACAATCTTGTTAATTTATGATTCTGACTAGATGTAGGATTTCTTTAAGCATTGTGGAAGCTTGTGATCACCTTAGTTGATGGAATTGAAGCGCTTTTTTAGGTGTGAAAAACTTGAGATATTCATGCTTCGTGAACATCTAAGTGCTTTTTCACGTCGAAAAAACTTTTAAAGTTCATGTTGCTAAGCTGATTTTTTGAAGCCATGAACTTTGACTAGTTTTTCACGTTAATAATTGAGCTTTTAAGTTTTCTTCCTTTGAGGTTCTCTCATGGTTCAAGTGGTTTGTTAAAAAGGCTAGGTATGGTTTTCATTGGTTTTGGAACAACATTTTTTGGCTTGAAAAACTTGAAATACTCAGGGTGATCAGTTTCCACTAGTTTTTCACGTAAATGAACTTTTACATTGCCTATTTTTGAGGTGATTTTATGGTTCACCTAATCATTCTGAATATCTAAGAATGATAACTATTGTCACTGAGGCCATTTTGAGTTTTTCACGGTGTGAATATGTCCACTGGTTTTTTACGCCAAACTGATTTTCTGAATTTCATGCTTTTGAGTGGCCTTTATTATTCCCCTGACTTTTAAGAAGTTTTAAGAATGTTTATCTTGAGATACTCATGGCATGATTATCTTATGAAGGTCAAGCATGAGAATTACATAGATGTTTTGTGCATCTTGCCTTTCATGGGTGTTAGGGAACTTTCTTATGCCTTTCGTGTGTGTCGTTCCTGTTGATACGTGTAATTTAATTTTTATGGTTGCTATCTCACGACGACGTTGGGATTAATTGATGTGTTCAATTAATTTTTTAACTAACATGGATTGTGTCTATGAGTATAGGTACCGAGATATGCAAGGGTACCAATTTAGGTGTCGCATGGCATGAGATGTGCGAGGGTACCGATTGAGGTGTTGCACTATACGAGGGTACCGATTAAGATGTCATATGGATGGTGGATTGAGCGGTAGTGTGTAGATGGAGATAATTTTGTTAAATCATGTATTAGAATTTCATAAATTATTTATAGCCTTTCATGTACCTAGGATATTTTATGTGAAAGTGTGCACAAGGTTATTTCATGTGTAAAGGCCCATGGGTATTTATATTTGGGCAAAGGTTTTGATATGTACAAACCTTAGGAACCTTGATATGGTTATTAAAATGTAAAGAAAAGCCCGAAAGTGGGAAAAGCAAGCCTAAAATTATACGCACCACTATTATTAGCTCCTTAGGCTATTTTTATGAAATAGAATTCTCTAAATACTCAAGTCATGGAAGTTGGAGCTACATGCTTGAGGGGGGAGATTGCACCCAGCATTGGTCTCTTGTGTGGTACCTTCTACTCTATTTCTTGTTGAAAATTTATTTCATGCATACTTTAGTCAATTTGTATTCAATTGAATGGCTATATTCTTTGTATTATTTAAAATTTGTATTATTCTTAATCAAGTATTTAAAGATCTTGTGACACATTCTCAACATCCAACTTGTCAAATTTGGTGCATTTGGGCAAGTTATGGAGAGCGACGGTTAGGGGCCTTTTTTGGTCTCTTTTGATCTTAAAAGAAAAGGCAAATCCGAGTCTGCAACTCTTAAACCACTAGGAGAAGACTCTTCTTGGCTTAGCTATAACTTACAAACTATTGATCTTAAAACCAACCAAGGTTTTGCATAGAGGTGGTCCATACCACACATGACCCTCTGTAGACAACTTACATTCTAGATCAGTGTAATACAGTTTGCCTGTGGACCAGATTCGAAAACTAGCCAGGTTTCCATGCATGCTTCTAATTCCTCCGCCTTGGACCGATATGAAATTCTAAGCATACACATGTGTTCACGACACCTCAAACCACCTGCACACCAACAAATTTGGTCCTAAACTGACATAGTTGTGATTCTAAACTCATGTTAACTCAGTGCCTCTTGAAGCTTTTTTGAAGAAGATTTGTGAGAGGGCTTCAATTTTACACACCATGTCGACCTTTATTAATCAGTGAGGTGATTAATCAACATTAATCCTAGTATTTATGGACCATTGATGGACCATTGAGGGTTCAACCCTACCATTGGGTACTTGCTACAACTTGCCAAAGCTTCATCTTGAAAAAGTCCCTTGATTTGTCCCAACATTGCTCTATAAATCAAGGTTCTCTACCACTGAGGGTCCAACGCTACCATTGGGGATTTGCTACAGCTTGCCAAAGCTTCATCTGGAAAAGGCCCCTTGATCTTCCCCTTCGGCAATGTTCTATAGATCAGGGTATCCTCTACACAATTATATAAAAAAATTGCTTTCACTAATACCTTGACTAGTACTAATCATTAGAGGTTTTTAGAGCCATTAATGGGTCATATATCATTAGAGGTTTTTAGAGCCATTAATGGGTCATATATCACATTCAAGTTTTGTTAAACCTCTGTAAAGCATTAAATCAAAATTCCCCCTTGATTTGAGTGATCGATTTGTTAATCCAAGACTGGGTATAAATCTCTATTAGCATTGTTCATAGGACAATGGGATTTTTGAGCTTGAATGCTTTATGTAACTCATCTAACATGCTCATAAATCAATTGTACAAGGGCAAGACACTGGCCATTGATAAGGCTAAGACTCACTATCATCTAAAAGGGATATGCATGAGCATCATGTTGGGCTTCATGAACACATTGATAAAATGGTCCATCTTTTCCTACATGGATTTCATTACACAATGAAATCAAGGATGAAGAAGACCCAGAGCTACATCTAGATCAGGATCTACATTGACATCAAGAAGCTCTTCATTCGCATTTTAGTTATCGAGGGGGATTCTCCCTTTATTTCTAATTTAGCTTATATGTTGAGTTAAGGGTTCTCTTTGAGGATTTTAGATTTTTCCAAGGTTTTTGTTAATGTTTTTTGGGTTTTTTAACATGATAGGGGTGCTTGACAACACTCCAATGTCATGATCTTTAACATGATAGGGGTGCTTAGAAATAGGGAATTTTTTAAAGCTTTTCAATGTAAGCTTTTTAGAGGATCTAACGAGCTTTTGCAGAAGGCCTCATGCTTATCTTCCAAATATTTAAGTAGAATACCTCGATTAAAGAAACATTATTTAACACCATGGCACCTTTGAAGCGAATATATTTTTACATATTGAAAAAACATGACAATGGCAATTAGATATCTAGATCTACATAATAAAGAACCTAATAAAAGGCTTATGTTATCCAAAATTTTATTAATACCATGGTACATTTGAAGTAAATATATTATTTTTGTATTGAAAAAACATGGCAACGGCAAGTGGACAGATCTACATAATCAAAAAACATAATAACAAGGCGGCTTATGTTATCCCAAAAAAATATTCAACTATAACTGTTACAATATCAGCTCTACATTATCCCAAAAACTATGCAACCATAAGTACCAAAAAAATTATCCAACCATAAGCGTAAGTGTCATGAGTAGATTTTCTCTTTTCCACCAAGCACAAAATCACGGATAGGCCCTTGATGCGATAGAGTCATGACCCAAGAGCCATATCATAGATAGGTCCATGGACAGGAGAGAGCCTCCCTATTATGAGATTGGGTATCTTTGTCTAGTGTATAAACATGTTTTTCATTTTGATAAAGCCCCAAAACTTATTAAGCGACTAAGGTTATGTAGAAGGGGAAGAGAAGGGTGTGAGTGTGAATGGACTTAAGGTCCACTAGCTCACCTATTTAAAGGTGGAGCTATGAGGCATTTTGTATTGAGCAAGCCTAGTTGTATTCATAAACAACTTAATAAGCAAGATATTGTTCTCTGTATTTTGTGAGTCTCTCCTCTCCACACACTTGATCTAGCATGAGCACCACGTTTTCTCAACATGGTATCTAGAGCTTGGTTGATTAGAACCACTTGTGGTGTAGAATAGGTCAAAAATCTTCATTTTTTCTTATCTTCCCTTGTGTGTGGAGCTTAACCCCTAGCCATTAGAGGCCTTCCAGCAACTTGTAGAGGGCATATCACTCAAAGATTTCTTCATGGGAGATGTAGAGTAGGCTTAGGCAAATCTAATCGTATGGCAAATTGTCTGAATGCTCCTCTTTCCACGCGGCGGCATTTTGTCTGCAGCAGCAGCCCGGTGCCATTTCCTGAAGCGCAGCTGGTCGTACGTCAAATTCGCCGCCTTCAAGCAATGTGAAGCAACATTACTTTAGGGCTTTTGAAGCCCAATGAGTCAAGAGTCTACAGCTTGATTTCTAGCCCTAATGGCTACTCCATGATCTCACAATCAGAGAAAAACCAGGCGCCCCTCTCTCTTTCTCCATGAAAGCTTGCTCAAGCTTTGCTAATAGTGATTTTTTTCACTAATCTCCTTGTCCCTTGCTCTAATCACTCAAGTGGTGTTGTGAATGTTTGTTGCTGAACCTTCATCTTGATTTTGAAGAGTGGCCAACCACATGAGGCATTCATAAACCTCATTCCCATCAAGCTTCATCAACAACATCAACTTTCAAGCTTTCAAAGTGTTCAAAGTGTGCTTTTAAGCACTAATTATGTTTTTTAACACTAATTAAGCTATTAATCCAACAAAGGGAGGTTATTATAAAGTGTTGTTAAATACTAATAGTGTTATTAAACACTAATGGTGAACGAATCACCAAAATAAGTGTCATTTAACACTAAAAATATGCTTTTTAGCATTAATTGTGTTCTCTACACACTAATGGTGATCTTAATCACCAACCAAAGTGTTCATTACCACTAATGCAGCCAATCCCCATCAAAATTAGTAATTAAGCACAAACCCTAAGTGCTAAACCATAAAAATTACTATTTTAATCTCCTATTTATGTAACATTCTCAACTTGATTAGGGTTGTTGCACTCTCATAAGCCTCTCTCTTACTAATTAAACCTAAATATCATAAATTTTTGGTTTTTTCTTCTTCATAATCAGCCCATTACTCTCTCATAATCTCTTTCAATACCCAATGTCAAAGGACACTCAAATCAAGAAGTTCTCGGGAGAGGGCTTCCACACTTGGCAAGTCCTTGTCAAGTACAAGATGATGTCCAAAGGCTTTTGGTCATTCATCTCCGGCACCAAGGTTATTAATCGAGCAAAGGCTGAAGATGTTGAAGATGATGAGAGGGCATAAGCCATCATCATGCTTCATCTTGATGAGGCACTCATCCACCATGTGGACTAGCTTCCGACTGCAAAGGAGAAATGGGATGAGCTTGATAAGCTCTATGGAGCTCGTGGAGTCCACTTAGCTAGTCCACATGGCTGGATGAGTGCCTCATCAAGATGAAGCATGATGATGGCTTATGCCCTCTCATCATCTTTAACATCTTCAGCCTTTGCTCGATCAATAACCTTGGTGCCGGAGATGAATGACCAAAAGCCTTTGGACATCATCTTGTACTTGACAAGGACTTGCCAAGTGTGGAAGCCCTCTCCCGAGAACTTCTTGATTTGAGTGTCCTTTGACATTGGGTATTGAAAGAGATTATGAGAGAGTAATGGGCTGATTATGAAGAAGAAAAAACCAAAAATTTATGATATTTAGGTTTAATTAGTAAGAGAGAGGCTTATGAGAGTGCAACAACCCTAATCAAGTTGAGAATGTTGCATAAATAGGAGATTAAAATAGTAATTTTTATGGTTTAGCACTTAGGGTTTGTGCTTAATTACTAATTTTGATGGAGATTGGCTGCATTAGTGTAAATGAACACTTTGGTTGGTGATTAAGATCACCATTAGTGTGTAGAGAACACAATTAATGCTAAAAAGCATATTTTTAGTGTTAAATGACACTTATTTTGGTGATTCGTTCACCATTAGTGTTTAATAACACTATTAGTATTTAACAACACTTTATAATAACCTCCCTTTGTTGGATTAATAGCTTAATTAGTGTTAAAAAACATAATTAGTGCTTAAAAGCACACTTTGAACACTTTGAAAGCTTGAAAGTTGATGTTGTTGATGAAGCTTGATGGGAATGAGGTTTATGAATGCCTCATGTGGTTGGCCACTCTTCAAAATCAAGATGAAGGTTCAGCAACAAACATTCACAACACCACTTGAGTGATTAGAGCAAGGGAGAAGGAGATTAGTGAAAAAAAATCACTATTAGCAAAGCTTGAGCAAGCTTTCATGGAGAAAGAGAGAGGGGCGCCTAGTTTTTCTCTGATTGTGAGAGCATGGAGAAGCCATTAGGGCTAGAAATCAAGCTGTAGACTCCTGACTCATTGGGCTTAAAAAGCCTTAAAGTAATGTTGCTTCACATTGCTTGAAGGCGGCGAATTTGACGTACGACCAGCTGCGCTTCAGGAAATGGCACCGGGCTGCTGTGCTGCAGACAAAATACCGCCGCGTGGAGAGAGGAGCATTCAGACAATTTGCCATACGATTAGATTCGCCTAAGCCTACTCTACATCTCCCATGAAGAAATCTTTGAGTGATATGCCCTCTACAAGTTGCTGGAAGGCCTCTAATGGCTGGGGGTTGAGCTCCACACACAAGGGAAGATAAGAAAAAATGAAGATTTTTGACCTATTCTACACCACAAGTGGTTCTAATCAACCAAGCTCTAGATACCATGTTGAGAAAACGTGGTGCTCATGCTAGATCAAGTGTGTGGAGAGGAGAGACTCACAAAATACAAGAACAATATCTTGCTTATTAAGTTGTTTATGAATACAACTAGGCTTGCTCAATACAAAATGCCTCATAGCTCCACCTTTAAATAGGTGAGCTAGTGGACCTTAAGTCCATTCACACTCACACCCTTCTCTTCCCCTTCTACATAACCTTAGTCGCTTAATAAGTTTTGGGGCTTTATCAAAATGAAAAACATGTTTATACACTAGCCAAAGATACCCAATCTCATAATAGGGAGGCTCTCTCCTGTCCATGGACCTATCTATGATATGGCTCTTGGGTCATGACTCTATCGCGTGATTTTGTGCTTGGTGGAAAAGAGAAAATCTACTCATGACACTTACGCTTATGGTTGGATAATTTTTTTGGTACTTATGGTTGCATAGTTTTTGGGATAATGTAGAGCTAATATTGTAACAGTTATAGTTGAATATTTTTTTGGGATAACATAAGCTGCCTTGTTATTATGTTTTTTGATTATGTAGATCTGTCCACTTGCCGTTGCCATGTTTTTTCAATACAAAAATAATATATTTACTTCAAATGTACCATGGTATTAATAAAATTTTGGATAACATAAGCCTTGTTATTAGGTTCTTTATTATGTAGATCTAGATATCTAATTGCCATTGTCATGTTTTTTCAAGATGTAAAAATATATTCGCTTCCAAGGTGCCATGGTGTTAAATAATGTTTCTTTAATCGAGGTATTCTACTTAAATATTTGGAAGATAAGCATGAGGCCTTCTACAAAAGCTTGTTAGATCCTCTAAAAAAGCTTGCATTGAAAAGCTTTAAAAAATTCCCTATTTCTAAGCACCCCTATCATGTTAAAGATCATGACATTGGAGTGTTGTCAAGCACCCCTATCATGTTAAAAAACCCAAAAAACATTAACAAAAACCTTGGAAAAATCTAAAATCCTCAAAGAGAACCCTTACCTCAACATATAAGCTAAATTAGAAATAAAGGGAGAATCCCCCTCGATAACTAAAATGTGAATGAAGAGCTTCTTGATGTCAATGTAGATCCTGATCTAGATGTAGCTCTGGGTCTTCTTCATCCTTGATTTCATTGTGTAATGAAATCCATGTAGGAAAAGATGGACCATTTTATCAATGTGTTCATGAAGCCCAACATGATGCTGATGCATATCCCTTTCAGATGATAGTGAGTCTTAGCCTTATCAATGGTGTCTTGCCCTTGTACAATTGATTTATGAGCATGTTAGATGAGTTACATAAAGCATTCAAGCTCAAAAATCCCATTGTCCTATGAACAATGCTAATAGAGATTTATACCCAGTCTTGGATTAACAAATCGATCACTCAAATCAAGGGGGAATTTTGATTTAATGCTTTATAGAGGTTTAACAAAACTTGAATGTGATATATGACCCATTAATGGCTCTAAAAACCTCTGATGATATATGACCCATTAATGGCTCTAAAAACCTCTAATGATTAGTACTAGTCAAGGTATTAGTGAAAGCAATTTTTTGATATAACTGTGTAGAGGATACCCTGATCTATAGAACATTGCCGAAGGGGAAGATCAAGGGGCCTTTTCCAGATGAAGCTTTGGCAAGCTGTAGCAAATCCCCAATGGTAGCATTGGACCCTCAATGGTAGAGAACCTTGATTTAAAGAGCAGTGTTGGGACAAATCAAGGGACTTTTTCAAGATGAAGCTTTGGCAAGTTGTAGCAAGTACCCAATGGTAGGGTTGAACCCTCAATGGTCCATAAATACTAGGATTAATGTTGATTAATCACCTCACTGATTAATAAAGGTCGACATGGTGTGTAAAATTGAAGCCCTCTCACAAATCTTCTTCAAAAAAGCTTCAAGAGGCACTGAGTTAACATGAGATTAGAATCACAACTATGTCAGTTTAGGGCCAAATTTGTTGGTGTGCAGGTGGTTTGAGGTGTCGTGAACACATGTGTATGCTTAGAATTTCATATCAGTCCAAGGCGGAGGAATTAGAAGCAGGCATGGAAACCTGGCTAGTTTTCGAATCTGGTCCACAGGCAAACTGTATTACACTGATCTAGAATGTAAGTTGTCTACAGAGGGTCCTGTGTGGTATGGACCACCTCTATGCAAAACCTTGGTTGATTCTAAGATCAATAGTTTGTAAGTTTTAGCCAAGCCAAGAATAGTCTTCTCCTAGTGGTTTAAGAGTTGCAGACTCGGATTTGCCTTTTCTTTTAAGATCAAAAGAGACCAAAAAAGGCCCCTAACCGTCGCTCTCCATAACTTGCCCAAATGCACCAAATTTGACAAGTTGGATGTTGAGAATGTGTCACAAGATCTTTAAATACTTGATGAAGAATAATACAAATTTCAAATAATACAAAGAATATAACCATTCAATTGAATACAAATTGACTAAATTATGCATGAAATAAATTTTCAACAAGAAATAGAGTAGAAGGTACCACACAAGAGACCAATGCTGGGTGCAATCTCCCCCCTCAAGCATGTAGCTCCAACTTCCATGACTTGAGTATTTAGAGAATTCTATTTCATAAAAATAGCCCAAGGAGCTAATAATAGTGGTGCGTATAATTTTAGGCTTGCTTTTCCCACTTTCGGGCTTTTCTTTACATTTTAATAACCATATCAAGGTTCCTAAGGTTTGTACATATCAAAACCTTTGCCCAAATATAAATACCCATGGGCCTTTACACATGAAATAACCTTGTGCACACTTTCACATAAAATATCCTAGGTACATGAAAGGCTATAAATAATTTATGAAATTCTAATACATGATTTAACAAAATTATCTCCATCTACACACTACCGCTCAATCCACCATCCATATGACACCTTAATCGGTACCCTCGTATAGTGCAACACCTCAATCGATACCCTTGCACATCTCATGCCATGCGACACCTAAATTGGTACCCTTGCATATCTCGGTACCTATACTTATAGACACAATCCGTGTTAGTTAAAAAATTAATTGAACACATCAATTAATCCCAACGTCGTCGTGAGATAGCAACCATAAAAATTAAATTACACGTATCAATAGGAACGACACACACGAAAGGCATAAGAAAGTTCCCTAACACCCATGAAAGGCAAGATGCACAAAACATCTATGTAATTCTCATGCTTGACCTTCATAAGATAATCATGCCATGAGTATCTCAAGATAAACATTCTTAGAACTTCTTAAAAGTTAGGGGAATAATAAAGGACACTCAAAAGCATGAAATTCAGAAAATCAGTTTGGCGTAAAAAACCAGTGGACATATTCACACCGTGAAAAACTCAAAATGGCCTTAGCGACAATAGTTATCATTCTTAGATCTTCACAATGATTAGGTGAACCATAAAATCACCTCAAAAATAGGCAATGTAAAAGTTCATTTACGTGAAAAACTAGTGGAAACTGATCACCCTGAGTATTTCAAGTTTTTCAAGCCAAAAAATGTTGTTCCAAAACCAATGAAAACCATACCTAGCCTTTTTAACAAACCACTTGAACCATGAGAGAACCTCAAAGGAAGAAAACTTAAAAGCTCAATTATTAACGTGAAAAACTAGTCAAAGTTCATGGCTCAAAAAATCAGCTTAGCAACATGAACTTTAAAAGTTTTTTCGATGTGAAAAAGCACGTAGATGTTCACGAAGCATGAATATCTCAAGTTTTTCACACCTAAAAAAGCGCTTCAATTCCATCAACTAAGGTGATCACAAGCTTCCACAATGCTTAAAGAAATCCTACATCTAGTCAGAATCATAAATTAACAAGATTGTTTTGCCAAAATATCTCAAGATATTTACATGAATATCTCAAGATATTCACGACATGAATATCTCAAGAAATTCACGTCATGAAAAACTAGTTTTGTTTTTCACGTGTCAAAAAAATGTTCACGATGAATGGCACTTTTCACATTGAGCTCAGATTCTTTAACACATAAGCAAACCATGTTAGCATATTTGTTCCTTAAGATGGTGATGTTTTTCAGACATGAATATCTTGAAAACCAATCTGGTTTTTTCACACCAGAGGAGGGAACCCTTTCAGATCATTATACAGGCATATAGATCACTTGAATGCATGTGCGTGCACGTGCACACAAACACAAGGAAGGAAAAAAAGAAAAGGGGAAAAAAAGAAGAAAAAAAAGAGATTGATCATTTACTAGCCATGCTTCATTCATATTGCCCAAGTCATACACCAAAGAGAATCAAGTTGGTGCAATAGCTTCTGTTATGCCTATGTTAAGAGGTCTTGAGTTAGTAATAGGTTTGATTTGTAAATCAAGCTTGTGTTAAAAGAGTTCTTGAGTTAGTAATAGGTTGGGTTTGTAAATCAAGCTTGAATATAAGGATAACATAGACCTTATTTATGCATAAGGAAGTTGGCATGGATTTACCTTGTGTAAAGAGGTCTTGAGTATGTAAGCACGTTTTATAAAATATTTGTAGGTTTATGGTTCAGGTCATATTATTTTAAAGGAAAGATTGAATAAAATATTTGTAGGTTTATGGTTCAGGTCATATTATTTTAAAGGAAAGATTGAATAAATTCTTGTGAAAAATCTAAGATTTTAGATTTTTCACAAGGATTTATTATTTTAAAGGAAAGATTGAATAAATGTTTTTGAAAAATCTAAGATTGTAGATTTGTAAAATCTTAGCTTTAGGGATAAGTCAAATTATGAGTTGATTCTAAATTTAGAGAAGGATTATAGAGTGAATAATGTAGGACTTAGTTATAAAGCCAAATAGTTCCGTGGGGGGAATGTGAATTATGATTAGGGATTGAAATTAAGTTTAGGGAAGTTCTTATATTCTATGTTTTATACTGTTTTTCAATTATGGTATCAATTATTCAATTGTAAGTTCTGTGTTAAGTGAATTATTGAGATTTTACTTCAATGTCATATGACTATAAGGGGATTTATTCAAGGACAAGTGAAGGAAATAAATTGGAGATGTATAAGATAATGATGTATTCAATGTTTGCAACTTGTTTGTAAGAACTAGTGGGGTGAAAGTAATAATATTTAGACATTAATAATATTATTTATATCCTTGTTAAGAAAAGAATTAAAGAATAAGATTCTTAGAAAGGGGACTCCTTTGGTTTGCATGAAATGAAGAATGAATCTAAGGACTAAAAATAAACCCCCTTGAATTTATACAAGGGGACATAGTCCCAAAGGATGGTTCATCATGCACATATAATTTGTGGGAAATGAAGATAATGATGTATTCAATGTTTGTAGCTTATTTGTAAAAACCGGTGGGGTGGCCTCCCATCTAGAGAATGGCCACCCACAATGGGTAGTGGTCAAAGGTTCCACTGGTCACATAATGAAACTCAAAACTCAAAAGCAATTTTTATATATATGAACCTAGAGTTCAAGCCACATATTTGTTCAACCTCTCTAAGAAAAATAGAGGGGAAAAGGATACCAAAACAGGGTTGACATTCCATATACACTTGCAAAACGATGAAAGTAGTATTGTAGCCTGTGAAATTTAAAAGATTAATGTGAAGCCCTAGGCTTGTGGAGTTTTCTCCTAACAGTTAAGACACTCTTGATTATCAAAGGACCTATAGCACTGATGTGGATGATCATGTCAATGTTTTCCCCTAACAATTAACACATTATTAATTATCAAAGGACCTATAGCACTTATGTGGATGATCGTGTCAATGGTTTATGTGTAAATTCCTATCTAAGAAAAATCAAAGAAACAAGAACTAATAAAAGATAATCACTTTTATCTTGCTCTTAAATATTGGTATCAAAGCAAGGCGTGAACCCCCCCTAAAAAAGGATAATTTTTTGATGAGGAAAGAAGTTTGTGCTGTGTTTCAAACAGCATGTTGTAGTTTTTTGCATTGTGGGGAGGGGCATATACATGATGATATTAGAAAGTGTTATGAAAATGATTAACTTAACACAAAAAATTAGGCACCAAATGAATTTAAAAATAAAATTATGCACTAGATTAATTAAAAAAGAAATTAATCAGCCACACAATCTTACAATGTATATGCTACCTCCACTCCCATTATTCCCTTTCCCCCCCTCCAAAACTACCCCCTTCTATATTGAAATGAGAATGAGAGTTTGCAAGGAAGGAAACACCGATAGCTCACCATTACTTGTGGTTTGAGAGGAAGAAATCATGTGGCTTCCTTGTAAAACTCTAATTAAGAGTATATCAATGCAAAGGGAATTTATCTAGCCAATTTTCTTTCAACATGTGTATGGGGCCATACTTAAACATGTGCTCTCTTTTTGGTCCTATACTTAAACATGTGTATGTCAACAAACAAACCAATTGGTTTGTCAAAGTGCAACCGTATAAACACCTACAAGCTTTGACACATGTATTGTATCCAATGTTCAACTATTGGGCCATGTTCTAGCTCTATAACTTCATCAATATACATCGCTATCCCGTTCTCACCATTATCAAGCCTGCCAAACCAAACACAAATTTGGTTCACCATCATGCACTCCCCAATTTGTTGATTAATAACATCACTTCCATCATGCACTCCCCAATTTGTTGATTAATAACATCACTTCCATCATGCACTCCCCAATTTGTTGATTAATAACATCACTTCCATCAAACAAGCGCGCACGTCCATGGTCACGTCCATGGTCAAATACCGAGCATGGTTGAGCCACATTATTCCTTCTATCAATCCATACATTTCTTTTGTAAAATTTTCATTTCCCCACAAATATGCACAATCCACATCATGTACTACTAAAGATTGTTGATCCTCCAATTTATCATCAACAAGCCATTGGTCAAAGTTTATCATCCACTTACATCTTGTGATCAACACTCAAATCCACCATATCAATATACCCTTTCAAGTGTTAGGAACACATTCATATATCCTTCAAGTAGTAGGGAACACATGTTCTTGTTAGAGTGGAGACAAAGATAGCAACACACTCAAAGTTTATCATCCACTTACATCTTGTGATCAACACTCAAATCCACCATATCAATATACCCTTTCAAGTGGTAGGAACACATTCATATATCCTTCAAGTAGTAGGGAACACATGTTCTTGTTAGAGTGGAGACAAAGATAGCAACACACACACATAGACATATCAAAAGTAATTATAAATGTACAATAATAGATTAATGAGAATGAGTGAAGTATAAGTGAAGTGACATAATAAGGTCACTTACACACCCACTCATAAGAGTGTACACACGCTCTAGGAAAAAAACCTCTTACGGAGCAAAAAAGTGTCTTGGCCCATTATTAACCTACGTCCATACATCACTACTAGAAATCCATCTTGTTCACATAATCAGTACTACAAATCCACATTGTAGTGACGATGTGAACATGTATAGAGAGATCATGTGGCTGATCAATCCACAAATGTAAGCCCAAATATTTAATAGCTTCTCCTGTGAGAGAGTATTCATGAACATATTTGCCACATTGTCGTGTGTAGAAACATAAGCCAGGCTCTCCTACCAATGAGGCTTTCCCTCACATAATGATAATGCACCTCAATGCGCTTTGCACTATCATGTAACATTGGGTTACTTCTTGCAATTGGATGCACTTTAGCTATTAGTGAAGATGGAAGTAGGGAATTGTTGTCCAACTCAAGATCTACCATTTAAAGACATCTGAGCCATATACACTCCACAATTATTATAAACACAACTTCACAGCTCTCGAAGTGGCCATCGTCGTGTCGATGATGTGGCTACTTCTTGCTGAGCCATGATATACATGAAAGACCAAGATGAAAGAAAAGTCCACTAGTATAACACTACGTATCATAACATCCAACCCAATTAGAGTCATTGAAAGCATATAGATGAATAGCACCCCTCTTAACATTGTCCTATAAGTATTGAAATACTTGGTGTGCTTACTATCAATGCTTACTTCTAGGACTGTGCATAAACATGCTCAATTCAGAGACCCCAAACTAAATGTTTGGCCTCATATTGCATAAATAGTTCACCTACATCCCGGAGACTAAGCCTAGCACCTATCTCTATTGGTGTAGCAATAGACTTAGTCTTTAAGACCAAACCATGTAAGCAGTCTTTGTATGTACTTTGATGGTATCACAATACCATCATCATGCTACATAAGTTGTATAGCCAAAAAAATAATATAACGAGCCCAAATTGTCATCTCAAATGACACACGTGATTCATCCTTGGAGGCTGAAATCTTCTCCTCAAATCATTAGGGCTTATGAGAGCAGTATGTCATTAACGTATAAAACAATGACCAAGAAACAAGTCTTACTCCTCTTTACTTTTAGTTCGACTTTTACAAAAACCATTTGTAATCAAGTGTGTATTTATCTTCTCATACATTGTTTTGGGAGCATGTTTAAGGCCATATAAAGCTTTTCTTAACCTACATACTTTAGACTCATGTCCCTTTTGAAGAAAACCATGAGGATGAGATACATCAAATGACCATTCAAGAAGGTAGTCTTGATATCCAACTGGTGTATATTCCATGGTACACAGCCAAATGCAATAATACACCAAATTGTAGTCATGCGAGATGTGGGGGCAAAGGTACCATCATAATCTACATCCTTCTTTTTTTGAGCATAACCCTTTGCAATTAGTGGTCACAACATTATCATTAGCTTTATGCTTAAGCATATAAACCCACATCATACCAAAGGCCTTTTTAGTATAAGGCAAATTTACCAAATACTAAGTGTCATTTTTTAGGATTGAGTCGTACTCATGTTGCATGGATTGCATCCATGCATCCATCCAATGATTATTTTTCTTTGCTTCCTCAAAGGAAATAGGTTCCTCTTCACCACATATGATGGAAATCAGTGCATGATCCATAAAAGAATAAGATGCATAATGAGAACTTGCATGTGTCTTGTTAGACAAAGGAGTAGCTAATTTGTTATCCCTCGATGTTTGCACCACTAGCCATTTTGATATACGCGTGGATGCCTCTATGGATGACCTTTTGTAATCCACTCCATCATCCACAAATGCCTCATCAATAGGTTGATCTGTGGACTGAAATTTGAGTTGATTTTGAACTGATATATGGGCTGATTTGTAGCACCTAGTTGAGCATTCATTTGCTCCACATAGGACTCTCCGGTATTGTTCACAGATAGCAGTATATCAAAGATGTCCTTCGCGAGACGATACATTTTTATGTTTTTTGCATAAAAGCATGGGCTAAACCGAGTTTCCATTAAAGACAAAATCTCTACTCAACAAAATCTACCTTGTGGCCAAATAGCAAAGTTGAGATCATTTTCCAAATGGGAGGCCACCCCACTGGTTCTTACAAACAAGTTGCAAACATTGAATACATTATTCTCTTTATTTCCCACATCTTATATGTGTATGACGAACCATCCCTTGGGACTAAGCTTGTATAAATTCAATGGGGTTTATTTTTAGTCCTTAGATTCATTCTTCATTTCATGATGTAAACCAAAGGAATCCCCTTTTTGAGAATCTTATTCTTTAATTCTCTGCTTAACAAGGATATAAATCATATTATTAATATCTAAATCTCATTATTTACACCCCACTGGTTCGTACAAACAAGTTGCAAACATTGAATACATCATTCACTTAAATTGGTTTTCCCCCACATCTTATATGTGTATGAGGAACCTTTCCTTGGGACTTAGATTCATTACAAACCAAAGGAATCCCCTTTCTCAAAATCTTATTCTTTAATTCTGTTCTTATGAAGGATATAAATCATATGATTAATGTCTAAATCTCATTCTTTATAGGGACTTACACCCAAGGGAACTAAACTAGTATTACATGATTGGTGATCATTCTTTATAGGGATTTACACCTAACCAAGGGATATTACAGGATTGGTGATCATTATTTATAGGGATTTACACCCAAGGGATATTATAGGATTGGTTATTATACATACCCAATTCATTTCCTTCACTAGTCCTTGAATAAATCCCCTTAAAGTCATAAGACAATGAAATAAAATCTCAATCATTCACTTAACACAAAACTTACAACACTTAATACCATAATTGGAAAACAATTTGAAACATAGAATATAAGAACTTCCCCAAAACTATCTAAACTTAATTCCAATCCCTAATCATAATTCACATTCTCAAGGAACTATTTGGATTTATAACTAAGTCCTACATTATTCACCCTACAATCCTTCTATAACTTTGGAAAATTAAGAATCAACTCAAAATTTGACTTATCCTTAAACCTAGGATTACAAATCCACAATCTTAGCTTTTTCACAAGCCTTATTCAATCTTTCCTTTCAAATAATATGACTCCAACTATAAACCTAGAAATATTTTATAAAACGTGCTTAGTTACTAACTCAAGACCTCTTAACACAAGCTACTAAAGCCATGCCGACTTCCTTATGCATAAATAAGGTCTATGTTATCCTTATATTCAAGCTTGATTTACAAACCCAACCTATTACTAATAACTAGAGACCTCCTCTGAACACAAGATTAACTTAAGACCTCTTAAAACAAGCTTAACAAAAGCTAAAGAAAATCTTAACTCAAGACCTCATAACACAAGCTTAACACACACTTAACTCAAGGTAAAGATAAGCTTAACTCAAGGCCTCTTAACACAAGCTAAAGACATGTTGATTTACTTATGCGTAATAAGGTCTATGTTATCCTTGTGCATAAATAAGGTCTATGTTATCCTCATGCATACATAGGATGATGGAGATTTGTCTCCATCATCTGCAAAGAGGTAAACTTGCCATGCAACCTTCCCGTGCTGTGCTATTCCCTCAAACAACTTACTGAAGCTGAGATTTTTGCTTAGTCACCTCCCCGACTCCTAGTTGGGATACGAATACATCTTTATCTTTTATAGTATTAAGGCATTACAACTCCTCCAAACTTTTGGATTTTGGGGGACGACCTAAGCAAAGAACCCTTAACTCATAATAGATAAGATCTAGAAGTTGAGGGAGAATCCCTCCTTCTCGATGGCAGTGAAGATCCTTTTATGGTGTCATTTGCAAGTAATGGATGCTTGGAAATGATAGTGAAGATCCTTTTATGGTGTCATTTCCAAGCAATGGATAGCAGTGAAGATCCTTTTATGGTGTCATTTCCAAGCAATGGATGCTTGGGTCATCCTTTTAGGCTTATGGGTAAGGGGCGAGCACCCGAAAGTGGATGTGCTTGATAAATAAGTGAGTGTCGATGCTAAACACATATGGCTTGAGACAAGCATCCATGCTGAAAGATCCAATATCTCCATGAAAGAAGCATAGGATTTAGACCTTGTGGTGGTCTCAGCATCATAGGTGGAAGTACCTCTTGGTGCAACCTATGCCTCCTCCTTTAAGGAAGTAAAACATTGATAGAAAGATTGACCCATTGAGCATCTTACCACAGAGTCATCTAACAATTACAACGCACATGTTGAAGAAGTAGAAGAAATTGCTGATGGAAACACACATGTTGCCTTTGTATATCTTTATGCTATAGATTAGTGTAGAGGCCCCTTGTTGATTACTTTAAAAGGCATCAACACACATGTTGCCTTTATGCTATAGATTAGTGTAGAGGCCCCTTATTGATGATAAAAACACACATGTTGCCTTTGTTTGCATTTATGCTATAGATTAGTGTAGAGGCCCCTTATTGATGATGACTGTAGAAGGCATCCATGTGTGAAAAACACATGACAAAATGACTATTATGGCTACAGGTTTATGTCATTTCTGATGAAAACACACATGTTGCCTTTGTATGCCTTTATGCTATGGATTAGTGTAGAGGCCCCTTGTTGATGAGTATGACTTTAGAAGGCATCCATGTGTGAAAAACACATGATAAAATGACTATTATGGCTAAAGGTTTATGTCATCTTGTGTAAGCATGGTAGTGTGGATACTTCATGATGAGAAAAGAAATGTTGATTGTATGCTAGTAATAGTATGAAACACTTTATGGGAAGAAAACATAGATCAGAAAGCTATTAAATGAGGAAAGAGCATTGATTATAGGCTAGTTATAGCATATGAAAAAACTGCACCATACGTGGCTCATAGGAGACAGACACATGGGTGAGAAAATGCAGCCCATAAGGTGACTATACGAGCTATGTGTGAGCATCATTATTGAAAATGCATGGAAGATGGCTGTGTGAGCTTCTACAAGAGGAGATAAACACAGCTCCTGAAGGTTGGTCAACCAACCAAGAAAACATGGGGATTATATGTCAAAATAATTTCATGCATATATGGGTGAAAGAGGTAGAAAACATCAATGCACGATGTTTTACACACCCTAGAAAAATGATGTGGCTAAGAGAAAGAATATATCTCTCATAGAGATGGCATAGTGCATGGTTAAAGGCTGGGATTTGCCTCATGTTCTTTGGTTGGAGGTAATTTTGTATGCCAGTTATGTGCCAAACACATGCCCCACCAAGGCCTTGCTTATCACTTATATGGTCCTATTCTGACATAGTTGGGTTACTAGTTACTTTTAGCATTTCTTTCTAAAATTAGCAAAATATTCACGAACAAGTTGGGTTGAAGAATATCCAATGTGCATATCACTCCAAGAAGGCCACCTATAAAGTTTAAGTTAAAAGCCTTTTGCAGCTTCTTTTTGGGAAAAAAGCCAAAAAAATTCTAAGTCTAGAATTGAGAAAAAACTTAGAGAATGTTAGAAATGCACCAAAATATCATGTGACATTTGGGATATGAGCATATGGTTCATTAGGTCTATAGCCAGCTTGGTGTGAACACTTTAAGTGTGAACTACCTCTTAGTTAGAGTCAAAAGATAGGGTTTGGTGCCTATAAAAGGGTATTGTACTTGGTGGTTCATTCATCTCAATCATAATACAATCATCTTGTATTTTCCCAATTTTCACTTCATTTTGTGCTTAAGATTCCTCTTCTCACTTTTCTTCACACTCCTCAATCATGGAGAGATTTGATCCTCCATAGCTCCATGATTGAAAACCTATGATTTGCAAACATGGTATCAGAACCATGATTCTCAGTGTTTATGCTTATCATATCTACTCTACTCTCCTTCAACTTGATTAGCTTTAGCTTATCGTTTAAACTAATCATGATTAATAGTTAATATTTTTTTCCCCATTAGGTGATCACCTCAAACCCATGCTTAATAAAGCTTAGATTGCTCCTCACATAGCCATCCAATGATTGATCTAGTAATCTCTTTATTGAACTATTTTTTGAGTTTTTTTCTCTTCCTTATATAAAAATGCAGCCTTTCCCATAATCAGTGGATCTTTGATTGCTCCTCATAGGAGCAACTAAAGCTCAAGACAAATCTTTAGGGCCTCTTCCGAGCTTCGCATAGGCACAACTCCTAGCAGATTCAATTCCACGAATTCACGCACAACATTCCAGCAACAAGCCATTAACAAAACGTTACTTTTTTTTTTGGGGAAATGCAATAGCGGTTGGATCTATGCATTTTGACTCAATTCGTCACCTTCACAAGGGTTTTCAATGATGGAAAACATGGCTACAACATTGGTTTTTTTTTTAAATGCATGTATGAGCCATTCCAGCCTTGTGCACTAAACAAAGATACACTTTGGCATAGAGGTGATTAAGGAGTCATTATTTTGGCTAATCATATGTTTAGTGATTCTAAACTCATGTTAACACAGTGCTCTAGTAGCTTTTTTAAAGAAGATTTGTGAAAGGGATTCAATTTCACACAGCAAGTCGACCTCTTCTTTATATTGCAAATAGTTAATTATCTCTACTCAATGATTAATCAACATTAATCCTAGTATTTATGGACCATTGAGGGTTCAACCCTACCATTGGGGACTTGCTACAACTTGCCAAAGCTTCATCTTGAATAAGCCCCTTGATTTTCCCCTCCAACGGTGCTCTACAAATCAAGGTGCTCTGGGCCATTAAGGGTTCAGCGCTACCATTGGGGATTTGCTACAGCTTGCCAAAGTTTCATCTTAAAAAAGCCCCTTGATTTTCCCCTCTAACGATGCTTTATAGATCAAGGTATCCTCTGCATAGATATTAAAAAATTACTTTCACTAATATCTTAATTGGTGCTAAATAATTTGAGGTCTTTAGGACCATTAATGGGTTATATCTCACATTCAAGTGTTGCTAAACCTTTGTAAAGCATCAAATCAGATTTTCCCCTTGATTTA
This sequence comes from Cibotium barometz, assembly GCF_041138505.1. NCBI lineage: Eukaryota > Viridiplantae > Streptophyta > Polypodiopsida > Cyatheales > Cibotiaceae > Cibotium > Cibotium barometz. Next base: position 27,578,946 of record NC_141063.1, on the reverse strand, counting down.
AGTGATCAATTTGTTAATCCAAAATTGGGTATAAATCTCTCTTAGCATTGTTCACGAAAATGGGATTTTTGAGCTTTAATGCTTCATGTAAGTCATCTAAGATACTTTATAAATCAATTGTACAACGGCAAAACACTGGCCATTGATAAGGCTAATCTTTCCACCAAGCACAAAATCATGGATAGGCTCCTCGACGCGATAGAGTCATGACCCAAGAGCCATATCAGCCATATCATGGGATACGCCCCTGGATGCAATAGAGTCATGACCCAAGAGCCATATCATGGGATACGCCCCTGGATGCAATAGAGTCATGACCCAAGAGCCATATCATGGATAGGTCCATGGACAGGAGAGACAGGAGAGAGCCTCCCTCACATTATGATTGGGTATCTTTGGTTGGTGTATAAACATGTTTTCAAGCCCCAAAACTCGCATAAATATGTTTGTGTGCCACATAAGACATTTTCCCTTGTACACGTCTTTTAAAATATGGGCATGTACACTAATGTTCCTATCTAGTCCATTTGCTTCACAAGACTATATATGTTTTTCACAAGACTTCCTATCTAGTCCATTTGCTTCTATCTTAAATATCTCATACTCATACCAATTAACAACCTTTTCAATTAGTACTACAAGCTCCATTATTAATGTAGAATCTATTCTCTTTTCTATTTTTCTTGCAATGCATGTTTGCCATTTCATGCAAACTCCACATTAACGACATGAGATGGCCTTCTTTTACAATACATAGTTTCCATATCACCTAATACTTGAATATCTTGATACACTGGAGTTCCACCAATTGCTCCTTCCACAAGCCAAGCCACTTTGATTGCACGAGGAATATTCCTATTAGAAATCCTAGCCATCAATGTCTCTAGATTATGTCCAAATCCTACATGCTTTCCCAACATATATGCATGCTTCTTTGCACTTTGTAATAAAGAGTTGGCCATGTATGATATGCATGTATCATATAATGCTATCTTTTTCTTGTGACCCTCTCCTGCCATCCAACTCCCATCTTTAGATTGCAAGATTTGTCCTTGATGTGTGTGCGAGCTCTTCAATAGAGAAAACCTAAAGTTTTGACATGTGTAAGTATTAAGCTTTACTTGTTGACGTGAAAGACATTATGTGGTAAATCAATTCCCCCCAATGTAGAATCACCCTTCTTCTCTCTCTTTCTTTCTCTCTATCTCTTCCCCCACTTTGCCATTTCTCTTTCTTTCTCTAAACCCTAAACTTTTCCATCGCTTGTCCCTGTAAACCCTAAAGTTACCGTCACCTGCCTCTCACTTTGATCTCCATCGCCGCACTCCATTCACTGCGCCACTATCAAACGTCGTGATCCTTGTGATAACAAAGAGGTTAGTCATCACACATAAATTTACAAGCTCCACTCTATGAAATGGTGTGGGGCATAGCAACTCACCATACAAGCTTCTCTTATCTAGTCATCACACACAAAAGATAAACTTGCTCTCATCACACAAAAAAGGAAAACTTCCTAGCAAGTTTCCATACAACACAAGGCAAAAAAAAAGGGGCAGACTATGCTTTGGAAGCTAGCGCATTCACTAGCTTCCGAAGCGTAGTCTACCCCCTTTTTTTTGGCCTTATGTTGTATGGTGGGTTTTTATTAGAACTAGATGATGGGTCATTTAAAGAAAAATGTTGAGGCTTTTTTTAAGCACTAGATCATGGATAGCGTAAGAGTAAGGTTTGTTGGTTGCTCGTGATCAAGGAAGTTGTGATGAAGAAGCTCCTATTATTATTGACATTTTTTAGTTATGTAGATGAATCTAACTTGCATGGGCCATAGTTTTATTGTATGATGGTGGTTCCTAATGATTTGCTTGAAGAGGGAGTTTTTCAAGACTTCTTATGTAATGTAAAGATTGATTTGTGATGCATATATTCATTCCATTACAACTTGCCAAAGCTTTATCTTGAAAAAGCCCCTTGATTTTCCCCTCCAATAGTGCTCTACAATCAAGGTGCTCTACCATTAAGGGTTTGAAGATACCATTGGGGATTTGCTACAGCTTGCCAAAGCTTCATCTTGAAAAAGCCAATTGATTTTCCCCTCTGACGATGCTCTATAAATTAGGGTATCCTTTGCATAGTTATCAAAAAATTAATTTCACTAATACCTTGATTAGTGCTAATCATTTGAGGTTTTTAGGGCCATTAATGGGTCATATCTCACATTCAAGTGTTGCTAAACATCTGTAAATCATCAAACCAGATTTTCCCCTTGATTTGAGTGATCAATTTGTTAATCTAAAACTGGCTATAAATCTCCATTAGCATTGTTCACGACAATGGGATTTTTGAGCTTGAATGCTAGATGTAACTCATCTAACATACTCATAAATCAATTGTACAAGGGCAAGACACTGGCCATTGATAAGCCTAAATCATCTGAAAGGGATATGCATCATCATCATGTTAGGCTTCATGAACAGATTGATAAAATGATCCATCTTTGCCTACAAGGATTTCATTACACAATGAAATCAAGGATGAAAAATACCGAGAGCTACATCTAGATCAGGATCTACATTGACATCAAGAAGATATTCATTTGCATTTTAGTCATCAAGGGGGGATTCTCACTTTATTTCTAATTGAGTTTATATGTTGAGTCAAGGGTTCTCTTTGAAGATTTTAGATTTTTTCAGGGTTTTTCCTTCGGGCTAAAACTTATGTGCTTAATCAATAAGTACTTGGAGATGAAGAATATGAAAAGCAGAACACACTTGCTTTAAGATTTTGCGTGATTGGTGCAGAGATTCATCAGTATGGCATACAAAATTGCTACTATTACTAATCCAAATAATGGCCACGATTTCTTTTGTCTTGTTTAACATTGATTGGATTAATAACAAGGCGGTGAAGAAGGAAAACTTTCAATGGATAACGGCTTCAACAATTAGTCCTATAAGGTATATGTCTTATACTTTCACATAGTTTCTTATCCTTGTTTTCGCCTTTCTTTATTGTAGTGCATGTAAAAAAACTTTGAGTGTGTAGGAAAAAGGATATATTACAAATCTTATTAGGGCCTAAAGAAGTGCGAGATAGTTGGGGAATGCCAATTGATAATATGCCTTATGAAGAAGGAGACATATTTGTACCGTGCTTGTATGAGGGCTTTAGAGATTATCCGAGATCTAGACATTGGGGTGGTGAGCCATTGTAAGAGGGTGCTAAGGCATACTTCAAGGACATGAGGATGCATCATTTCCAACAAGCCTTTGCATACTAAAGAATGGTGGCTTATGGTGGGGACAAATAGCTAGAAATTGAAAAACCATTTGACATTTGGTGTAGAGGTAAATCTTAAGTGTAACATACATGCATTATGTCACTTTTACTCTTATAATTGGTTTATGAGATAATTATGTGTCTTGTGGGGTTTCAAAGGTGGATCTATAATCTCATTGAGAGTGGGCAACTCATACAATTCCCAAATGAGACAAATGAATGCTTGTCATAGGAGAGTCCATCTTTCGTGTATCTTCATACATGGAAGGATGAGGGTTTTTTAGATTGGGAGCATATATGTTTCCCATGGTGGTTTGAGTACCCTCCCAACAAGAAACATGAAAGTGAGGAGGCTCTTTCTCAAGGTAGTGAACTCGTTACATTCCAATCACACACACAAGCATGCATCCTACAACCAAAAGCAAGCAATAAAGTAAGAGCTCAAGAGAAGAAGAAAGCTTTGTACTTAAAAATGATTGAGTTTCCCGGTTCACATCATCAAAAGTTGTATATATACAAGTGGTCTTTACCACCCAACTTAAGTGGGTGCCCATTGCCTATCTCTACCCATATATGAAAGGCTTATGGCTGGCTTTTGATAATGTGTACTATTCCTAGGCTAGGGGTGGGGATTTCAAATGTATGGAATAAGTTGACACCTCATGATGTGAAGAAGGCTATGCTAATGGATCACTAATAGCTTGTGGTTAGAGGAGGCATCTGCGTGGCTTCATTGTAAACTTAAAATAAAGAAAGGGTTCATACAACTACGTTGTTTCTATTAAGGATTTGTGGAAAAGTTCTGTCAAATGCTATTACACTCTCTTTTAGAAACTTACCTACCAAGTTGATTCTCCTAAGGGTCTGTGGAAACGTTTTGTCAAATACTATTGTGCTCTCTTTTTATAACAATCATTAAGCATGCATAAATTCCTTCTCTTAAAGATCTATGGAAAAGTTCAATCAAATATTAATGTGCTCTCTTTTTAGAATGACGACTAAACATGCATATATCAGAAAAATATTAATGTAATATACTCAATCATACGTGTATTTTGGTCAAGGTATGAGTATTATTGATACTTGGTGTAGGTGGCAACAATATAGATGACTACACCGTGTAATAGAGTAGAGTATGGAAATATGCTATCTCTCTTTGCCCTCCATATCCATAAGATACTCGTAGAAACACCTTAGTTTATCGAACATGTTCAAGCCTCAAAAAATTATGAGTTTGAATAATTTTCATGTACTACTGCACCTATTCTTTAACGATGGTGGGTAGAACACACCCTTTGGGTTTCCACCTTCTACTCCGATGTAAGTGGAGTAGAAGCTCATCCTCATGTGCTTATTCTTTGACAATGGACATAACATCCCTTGGGTTTCCACCTCCTACTCCTATGTAAGTAGGAGTAGAAGCTCATCCTCATGTGCCTATTCTTTGACAATGGACATAGAATCCTTTGGGTTTCCACCGTCTACTCCAATGTAAGTAGGACAAGCCTCCACTGGCAAGAGTGCCTAATCGAAGCTTTACAAGTGGTCCAAAAAGAAAAGTTTAGAAAAAGCTCTCATAAATGTTTATTCTTAATATAAGCACACAAATGCTAGCTAACAATCATGTTAGTTGATTTTGTGGCTCACAATAAGTAGCATTCTACTTGGAATCTATTATAACCCACATAGATCCCCAAATCCATTCTTATATAGAAGTGCTTCATGTAGAGGGAAACAAGAAGAGAGAGATAATTGCAACACCATAGATGTGAAGTCAGAATCCATTAGAGAAACTACACACAAAAAAAATAGGATCACTGTGAGGAGCACATTGTAGATTGAAGAATTGGATGAGGTTGAACTACTCTTGGTTACTAATGTAGTGACATAGAATAACAAAGTCTTGATTTTAGTGGACAAAGGGTGATAGACTTGGCTTACAGTTCTTAGGTATTCGAAGCCTCATGTGTATGTGAATAACCTCTTATAGCCATTTTCTGTGTGAGCGTGATAAGTAGTGATGTCATATGTTTAGCCACGTATCATTGTCCCAATGTATGGGATGTCATATGTTTAGCCACGTATCATTGTCCCAATGTATGTGATGTGTCAAAGATAAAGCTTTTAAGCCTATAAAAGGCATTGTACTATTTAAAGCTCATACCACATCAATAAATAGAAGGTATTATTGAGTTATGTAATAGTTTTCTCTCTCTTAAGTATAGTCTTTCTGTGTGTGTGTGTGTGTGTGTGTGTGTGTGTGTGTGTGTGTGTGTGTGTGTGTGTGTCTTTGCACTACCACACAACATGCATATCTTTCATCCTCCATAGCTGCTTGCCCCTAATCTCCCCTACATGGTATCAAAGCTAGGCTTTTAAATTGTTACCGCTAGCTTATTGCTACTACCCCCCAGAGGTAAAACCAAGAGCCACTAGGAGTTGCCTGCCCAGAGCTATCTCGTGGGCTACCACGAGTTTTGGGCGGTGCTAGTGCAGAGTGCACCACCTCCACTCAGCCTAGCAAGATAATACTGATCGCCAATTTCATTGCCAAAATTGGGTGATGCAAGCATTGAGAGATTTTTTGCCTCTACCCAGTTTGCCACCGCGTCATTGCACCATGCTTTCTCACCCTCTTTTCCGCGCCATTACTTCTTGCCCAGTTTGCTGCTTCTCCACCCTAAGCACAAAGTGTCACAGCAGAGAGCCCTCTGCATATAACTTTGCCCATGGTTGGGGGCCTATTTTTGGCGATGCTCTTAGCTATGAAGTTGACTTTGAAAGAGGAGGTGAAGGGCTTCGTAGTTCCATGAGGCCGTGCACGGCACCGCATGCATGCGTTCTTTGGTGTAAAAGTTTATGGCCACGATGACGAAAAAAATATTGATGTCTGCACATGCGAAGTCGTGCAAGCACAGGCATCGCATGATGAAGAAAATTTTGATGTCTGCACACGCGAAGTCGTGCACAGGCATCGCATGATGAACATGCGTTCTTTGATGTAAGAGTCGATGGCCACGATGATGGATGACTGTGAGTAGGACTGCGAGCAGGTTGCAAGAGTTTATGTCTAGAGAGCCGGTGGGTGATATTGAAGATGAAGATCAAGACTTTGGCCTGCACGACGGGTATAGGTCAAAGTTGGGGCTTTGATGTGACAATCTCTACCTTGACACAAGCCTTAAATCTTTCATAGTGCAACTAGATCCTTACCTGCATCTAGAGCTGCTGTAGAAGCCAACCTCGCCATGAGCAAATTCAGTAATAAGAATAGCTTTGAGTCTCAAGACATTCAGTGTGCTATCTGCAAGGAGGTTTTCTTGGCCCATTAGCTATAGCAAGTCACCCTTAGTGAGGAAGACTATGATTAGGAATTCTAGTTGTTTATGTGTGTGTGTCATGGGTTCTCTGTGTGCAGGGAGCCTCCCTGAAATCTGAGTGTGTGTGTTTTTCCTTTAAATGCTTGTACTACTTAGGCCCCGTATTATCTTTTATGCCACATAGATCCCCAAATTCATTCTTATAGAGGGAAGCAAGAAGAGGGAGAACTAATTGCAATACCGTAGACGTGAAGCTAGAATTCACCAGAAGAAGCTACACACACACAAAAATAGGGCCAATGTGAGGAGCACATTGTAGATTGAAGAATAGGATGAGGTTAAGCTACTCTTCGCTTACTACTAATGTAGTGACATATAACAAGGTCTTGATTTCAAAGGATAATAGACTTGGCTTATAGCTCTTGGGTATTCGAAGCCTCATGTGTGTGTGAAATAGCCCTTAGATGGCTTAGTGTGTTGTTGTGTGTGAACAACCTTTTATAGCCGTTTTATGTGTGGGTGTGGTAAGTAGTGATGTCAAGTGTTTAGCCGTGTGTGATTGCCCCAATGTGTGTGATGCGTCAAAGATAAAGCTTTTAAGCCTATAGAAGGCACTATACTCTTTGAAGCTCATATAACATCAATCAATAGAAGATATTATTAAGTCGTGCAATAACTCTCTCTTGACTATAGGTTCTCTCTCTCTCTCTCTCTCTCTCTCTCTCTCTCTCTCTCTCTCTCTCTCTCTCTCTCTTGACTATAGGTTCTCTCTCTCTCTCTTGACTATAGGTTCTCTCTCTCTCTCTCTCTCTCTCTCGTACTAGAAGATATATTACTAGAATTACTTTACAAATGGCCACATGGCCACAATGTGATGTACTAGCTTTCCCTCACTAATTACTATACGAACCACAGGTGTAGCTCGGAGTACCCTCATCCAATCATAGCCGTGTCATTCACCAAATGAGCTAACCGTCGCAAGGAAGAGACTTACCACAATAGTACCCTCATCCAATCATAACCGTGTCATTCACCAAATGAGCTAAACGCAAGGAAGAGACTTGCCACAATAGTAGCCCTTTTATATGACCTATGTGAGCTGTAATACCCACTTTTGCATCAAATATGAAGTCATTCCTAGTTAACCAAATATGCCACAAACCTATCCACTTGTAAAAAGGAAAGAAAATTGAATGTTTTGGGTTATCTGACCCATTCAGAATCGTGCCAAAAATCAAGTCTTTAATCTTTACGAGCCTATTTGTCAACAAAATCCTTACGCGAGAAAGGAAATCCCACACCTTGTTTGCCACTAGACATGAAATGAAAAGAAGCGAGCATGTTTCCAAGCATGTAGTACAAAACACACAATTACCAGAAGCAATCCGTCACTTTCGCAACAACTGGTTCTCTAATGGTAGGCCTCTAACTAGCATACGCCATAGGAACACCTTCCCTTGATATGGAATCTTAGACTACTAGCCCTGTAAGATTACTTCCTTCCACCAGGCCTTACTTTGCCTGATATTCCATACCCGATTAGCCTTTTTAGTGATCCAGCACCCGCTTATCTTCCACCATCATATGGTACACTCGATTTGTTATATGCTGACAATGTCCTGAGGCTTTCTAAATGCCCAATCTAACCAAGGTTGTTGATCCTCCAACTAAGGAATATCATCAAATGGTGTAAGGCCTGCCCTCACCTTCTCCCATAATTGTACATATCCACATGGAACCCGAAAATATTGATGAATTTTTTGAAAAGAAAATAAGCGGCCTCTATGTGGCAACAAGACATCCATGATTCTCACTAGTCCCAATCGAGCCATTCTATTGAATTTTGGCCACTCAACAAGTTTGTCAAGCCACTCCAGAAGTTGTGAAGTAGCCAACACCTCACCTACCATAGAATTCAACTGCATCCGCAAATCTGAAGGAATCCATTTAGTGTGTGTCAACACCTCCTTCCATGAGATCATCAAATGAGAAAGGAGAGGTGAAGCCACCACTCAAACATGTTGGAAACCATTCACTACATCCCATCATGTACCATCAATCCTGGTATTACCATGCACAAGTGTGACCTCCTCTAGGAGGGCCTTAGCCATTACCACCCATGGCTCTTGAAATACACACATATCTTGCAGTAAAGGCCATCTCCTAGTGACCATATGTAATCTGACATCTAATAGGGCCGCCCCTCCACTCCTCTTTGGAGTACTAACATGTTCCCAAGAAATCCACATTTGTCCTGGCTTATTTCCTGCTCTTTTCCATAGCATAAATCTAATTGGCTTTTGTATCTGATGCAAAGCTTTACTCATACATGGCAAGAAAGGCAAGAAAAAAGATATCATGCTAACCATAATGGATTGTGTCACTTTGAGCCAAACATACATACGCCAACCCTGAGATTTCCAATACACAAAATTTTCATTTTTCCTTGCAAAAATCCATGCCAACAAAGCCTGTGAATCAACATTAACTCCAATCGGATAACCCAAGTGGCGTGTGATGCATATCCTTTGTATGACCTACCCATTCCATCTAAAACCAAGCAAATTGCTCTTGGTAAAGCTTATCAGAGCAAATTTTTACATATTAATGTACCCTGAAGCAAGACCAAAAGTATGATAAACAGCCATAGCCTTCTGAACATTATCTCTTTGAGCCTTAAGAAACATGAAAGAATCATCTGCCAATTCCTGGCTGACTATTTGCTCTCTGCTTGGAAGAGTAAGCCCTTTAACTTCACCATCCTCCACTAGCTTATCCAATCGATACAAGATAAGATATGTAACAATTGCAAACAAGAGAGGGCGAAGTGGGCATCCATGCCTGACCAATCTCGTCAAATGAATGGGATCAATCACTCCACCATTAACCATAAGCCTAGTCACTGTATGTTGGCTGATAGTATAAATCAAAGAAGACATGTGAGGTCCAAATCCCATAGCCTGCATAAGTTGTGAAAGAAAAGACCAACTAATATGATCATAAGCCTCTTCAATATCTACTTGAATCATAACCACCTCTTCAATATCTACTTGAATCATAACCACCTCTTCCCTTGAAGCCCTTGCATAATCAATTCCAATTTGTATATTCAATATATTATGCAGAATATTTTGACCTTTAATAAATCCATATTGCCTTGGATGAATCAAAGTAGGAAGAAATCTTGTAACCTCTTGGCCAAGACCTTTGCAAATATCTTATACATGGCTCCCATCAATGTGATTGGTCTCCATTGACCTAGATAAATCGGGGATGGAACTTTAGGCAATAAACGTACAAGCCTAATCTTCCAACTCGCAGGAATGATACCTATGTTCCACACCTCCTAAAAAATAGAAGTGAGAGGGACCTTCAACTCATCAACATTGTTGATCATTTTGTATATATGAGGGAGTCGTCGTACATTGTTTTGTTTGTTTATTGAACTTGATTTCTTGGGGATGCACATTTGATTGGAGTAGATACCTATGTGTCTGTTTGTGTTTGCATAAGCCTTCCACTGTGATTCTCTATCTGTTAACACTCTCACAACAGTACTACATCTACAGTTGCTATTATAGCGTAGGATTCGCTAGAATATGTTTTTCTTTCTCAGCATTCTCTCGATGTGGTGATTGTTTGGATTAGGAAGCAGCATTTGGACTTATCCGAATTCAGGGAAGTTAGATTTGTGTTAGTTTGACCCAAGGTTCTTGCAAAATTTTTGTTTCTAGCATTCCATGTGGTGGACACGATTGTGGATGGTCAGAATCTTTGCTCATTCATCCATTTGAGCAGATTCAGCAGCTTTTGGATCTTGAGAGGAATTGGTCAGGGGTGTTCTCAATGAGAGGTGTATCTAGAGCTTTTAGAGGAGGATTCTCATCAATGGTGGTGGCAGGTGCTTCCTTGGGAGGTGTTTGATTGGGGATCTCATGTGAAGATGCATTTACAAGTTCTTGTGTTTATGAGGGAAGGATGTATAGTATTAAGGCATTAAAACTCCTCCAAAAGGCATCCAAAACTTTCAGATTTTGGGGGACGCCTGGGTGATAAAGTTGCACAATGCGGAAGCAAAACACATAGGAGGGAGGGAGAGAGGAAGAGACATCAGACAATGAACATCTTTAATAAGAGGCTTTACAATGGCAATACTAGCTAGCAGATGGTGTAGAACAAGTGTGCCTATGAATAGGTTCAATGATTGACAAATGAGAAGGGAAGAGGACTTCATATAGGGAGGCTTGTGGGATGACTGACCCCATGTAGCTAGCCGCCGATAGCAGCAGGTTAGCATAAATATGAAAATACACGGGTCCAATAACAGATCTAGATCCCACATCACAATGAGATGCACAATATTCTAACACCCCCTCTATAGCTCATAGTGTGCAAAAGTCTGAAGGAGATAAGATCATATCGAGATCAGACGTACTAAGAAATTCAGTTATATATACAAGTGATTCTTGAACAAGCCATCCCGCTGCCATACCTCCACAGTACTGCAGATACCGGACAGCCTGACTCCTCGAAACAAAATGTCACCTTGGATATCAAAGAAATCTACTTGGTGGCTCCTAGTATAGAATTATGAGTCTATGGAAAACACCGCTCCCATCATCCCCGGAGCTAGTGGACCCATCACATCCAAAAAAACCTGTAACAATGAACCTGGTACTTATCCACTCCATAATTTTTGATACAACAAGCAATAGACTTGGAACACATCCAGTCCATAGCTCATAAAATGAACTCGTCTCGCCAGATATTTTACGAGCTTGAAACTCTGACCCACTGGTCTTATGCACCCAAAATCAGACTCCTCTCTTGCCCACAGGCTTCCTCTGGCTAGAAGCACACGAGGGGAAACTATCTGTATAACTATAGAAGTTGACCATCCAAGTCCTCCGTAGCTTTTCAGCCTTGGGGACACTAGCAGTATCAGAGTCACCATCCTGTATATGATCATTACATTTCTTTGAAAACTTGGTCTTGGCATGGGCTTTAACATTGTTGCAATCCTTGGCTAAATGATCGTGCTTTCCACAAGAGCAGCAGTGACACCATCCTATCTTTTGCATTGTTTGTAAGTCCTTGATCCTGTCCACTAGGAGGAAACCTTACCTTCTACATAGAAACAAGGAGAGTCATAGTATGGGACACTTTATGGGAAGAAAACGTAGAGGAAAGAGTGTTGATTATAGGTTGGTTACATCATATGAAAAGAATGCACCATGCATGGCTCATAGGCAATACACATATGGGTGAGAAAATGCAGCACATAAGGTGACTATATGAGCTGTGTGTGAGCATCAGTATTGAAAGCGTATGGAAGATGGTTGTGTGAGCTTTTACAGGAGGAGATAAACACAGCTCATGAAGGTTGGTCAACCAACCAAGAAAACAAGGGGATTATATGTCAAAAGAGTTTCATGCATATATGGGTGAAAGAGGTATAAAACATAAATGCACGGTGTTTTACATGCCCTAGCAAAATGATGTGGTCGAGAGAAAGAATATCTCTCTCATAGAGATGGCATGTTGTATGGTTAAAGGCCAAGATTTGCCTCACATTCTTTGGTTGGAGGTAATTTTGTGTGCGAGTTATGTGCCAAACACATGCCCCATAAAGGCCTTGCAGAGAATTATCACTTATGAAGCTAAGCCCTCTATGTCTCGTTTGCATATTTTTGGTTGTCTTACTTATACTCTTATTGCTAAACAACAATGCAATAGGTTAGATGATTAGATGTTAAAATACATTTTTGTGGGATACAACTCAAAAAGAAAATGATATAAACTTTGCTATCTGGCCACAAGGTAGATTTTGTTGAGTAAAGATGTTGTCTTTGTTGAAAACTTAAAAATGTATCATCTCGCAGAGGACATCTTTGATATACTACTATCTGTGAACAATACCGGAGAGTCCAATGTGGAACAAATGAATGCTCAACTAGGTGCTACAAATCAACCCATATATTGGTTGTTGAAAATCAACTCAAATTTCAACCCACAGATCAACTATTGATGAGGCAATTGTGGATGATGCAGTGGATTACAAAAGGGCATCCATAGAGGCATGCAAGCGTATATCAAAATGGCTGGTGGTGCAAACATTGACGGATAACAAATTAGCTACTCCTTTGTCTAACAAGACACATGCAGGTTCTCATTATGCATCTTATTCATTTATGGATCATGCACTGATTGCCATCATATGTCATGTGAAGAGGAACATGTTTCCTTTGAAGAAGCAAAGAAAAATGATCATTGGATGGATGCAAGCCATGCAACATGAGTACGACTCAATCCTAAAAAATGACACTTGGTATTTGCTAAATTTGCCTTATAGTAAAAAGGCCCTTGGTAGGACGCGGGTTTATATGCTTAAGCATACAGCTACTGATAACGTTGAACACTAATTGGAAAGGGTTATGCTCAGAAGAAGGATGTAGAGTATAATGGTACCTTTGCCCCCACGTCTCGCATGACTACAATTTGGTGTATTATTGCATTTGGCTGCGTACCATGGAATATACACCAGTTGGATATCAAGAGACTACCTTCTTGAATGGTCATTTGATGTATGTCAACCTAGTGGTTTTGTTCAAAAGGGACATGAGTCTAATGTATGTAGGTTAACAAAAGCTTTATATGGCCTTACGCATGCTCCCAAAGCAATGTACGAGAAGAAAAATACACACTTTATTGCAAATGGTTTTCGTAAAAGTCGAACTAAAAGTACCCTCTATGTAAAGATGTAAAGAGAAGTAAGACTTGTTTCTTGGTCATCGTTTTATACGTTGATGACATACTGCTCTCACAGGCCCTAATGAGGAGAATATTTCAGCCTCCAAGGATGAATCACGTGTGTCATTTGAGATGACAACTTGGGTTCGTTATATTATTTTTTTGGCTATACAATTTATGTAGTATGATGATGGTATTGTGATGTTACAGCCAAAGTACATACAAAGACTGCTTACATGGTTTGGTCTTAAAGACTAAGTTTGTTGCTACACCAATGGAGATAGGTGCTAGGCTTAGTCTCCAGGATGCAGGTGAACTATTTATGCAATATGAGGCCGAACATTTAGTTTAGGGTCTCTGAATTGAGCATGTTTATGGATAGTCCTAGAAGTAAGCATTGGTAGTAAGCATAGCAAGTATTCCAATACTTACAGGACAATGTTAAGAGGGGTGCTATTCATCTATATGCTTTTAGTGACTCCAATTGGGTTGGATGTTATGATACGCAATGTCTTACACTGGTGGACTTTTCTTTCATCTTGGTCTTTCATGTATATCATGGCCCAGCAAGTAGTAGTGCATGATAGTGATGTGGATTGTGCATATTTGTGGGGAAATGAAAATTTTACAAAAGAAACATATGGATTGACAGAAGGAACAACGCCGCTCAACAATGCTCGGTATTTGACCATGGATGTGCACGCTTGTTTGGTGGAAGTGATGTTATTCATCAACAAATTGGGGAGTTGATGCATGATGGTGAACCAAATTTGTGTTTGGTTTGGCAGGGTTGCTAATGGAGAGAACGGGATAGCGATGTATATTGATGACACTATAGAGCTATCTAGAACATGGCCCAATAGTTGAACATTGGATACAAAACATGTGTCGAAGCTTGTAGGTGTTTATATGGTTGCACTTTGACAAAACAATTGGTTTGTTTGTTGACATACACATGTTTAAGTATGGCCCCATACACATGTTGAAAGAAAATTGGCTAGATAAATCCCCTTTCCATGATGATATACTCTTAATTTGAGTTTTACAAAAGGAAGCCACATGATTTCCTCCTCTCAAACCACAAGTAATGGTGAGCTATCATTGTTTCCTTACTTGTAAACTCTTAGTCTCATTTCAATATACAAGGGGGCAGTTTTGGAGGGGGGCAAAGGGAATAATGGAAGCGGAGGTAGCATATACATTGCAAGATTGTGTGGTTGATTAATTTCTTTTTTAATTAATCTAGTGCCTGATTTTATTTTTGAATTCATTTAGTGCCTTTTTTTGTTAGGTTAATAATTTCCATAACACTTTCTAATATCATCATGTATATGCCCCTCCCCAATGCAAAAAACTACCACATGCTTTTTGAAACACAACACAAACTTCTTTCCTCATCATCAAAAAAATATCCTTTTTTAAAGGGGGGTTCAAGCCTTGCTTTGATACCAATATTTAAGACCTAGATTAAAGTGATTATCTTTTACTAGTGCTTGTTTCTTTGATTTTTCTTAGAAAGGAATTTATACGTAAAACATTGGCACGATCATCCACATAAGTGCTATAGGTCCTTTGATAATCAATAATGTCTTAATTGTTAATAAGGGAAAACATTGACATGATCATCCACATCAGTGCTATAGGTCCTTCTTATGTTAAAGAATCTGAGCTCAATGTGAAAAGTGCCATTCATCTTGAACATTTTTGTTGATAAGAAAAACCAAACTAGTTTTTCATGATGTGAATTTCTTGAGATATTCATGATGTGAATTTCTTGAGATATTCATGTTGTGAATATCTTGAGATATTCTAGCAGCAAAAACAATCTTGTTAATTTATGATTTTGACTAGATATGGGATTTCTTAAGCCCTATGGAAGCTTGTGATCACCTTAGTTGATGGAATTGAAGTGCTTTTTTAGGCATGAAAAACTTCAGATATTCATGCTTCGTGAACATCTTACTGCTTTTTCACGTCGAAAAAACTCTTAAAGTTCATGTTGCTAAGCTGATTTTTTGAAGCCATGAACTTTGGTTGGTTTTTCACATTAATAATTGAACTTTGAGTTTTCTTCCTTTGAGTTTCTCTCATGGTTCAAGTGGTTTATTAAAAAGGTTAGGTATGGTTTTCATTGGTTTTGGAACAACATTTTTTGGCTTGAAAAACTTGAAATACTAAGGGTCATGAGTTTCCACTAGTTTTTCACGTAAATGAGCTTTTGCATTGCCTATTTTTTAGGTGGTTTTATGGTTCACCTAATCATTGTGAAGATCTAAGAATAATAACTGCTGTTGTTGAGGCCAATCTCTTAGTCGTGAAAAACTTGAGGTTTTCATGGTGTCCACTGGTTTTTTTACGCCAAACTGATTTTCTAAATTTCATGCTTTTGAGTGGCCTTTATTATTCCCCTGACTTTTAAGAAGTTCTAAGAATGTTTATCTTGAGATACTCATACATGATTATCTTATGAAATTCATGCATGAGCATTACATAGATGTTTTGTGCATCTTGCCTTTCATGGGAAAAAGGATATTGGAGTTCATCATCACAGGTGATGAAAAGGAGCCAGAGATAGGTGAAGAAAATCCCACCCCTCAACAAGTGTAGGCATATAAAGCATGGCATAAAAGAGCTAGAAATGTGTTGTACTTGTTGTTGTCTGTCAGCATGACATATTTTAAAATTGTGCATATAAAGGATACATACATGCCCAAGGAGGCTTGGGACACCTTGGTGAAGATGTACATTATAAACCCCCAAGCTTGGAGGATGCAGTTGTTAATCACCCGATAGAAGCTACGGACTAGTGCGGCTTGAAAAACTAGCCAACGAACATAGGCCGACAGTAGACGACAGTGCACATGCGACAACACACATGCACACTCACAAATCTGGTCCCTGAAGATGTCTATAGGAAACTGAAAACCACATGAACGGCCCCCAAAACGTGCCCGAAATCAAAATCAAACCGCAAAACTTCAGTACAAAGTACTCCACACTTCACGGTCCTCTTTCTTCTCGTAGAAGGGCTCCTTGAACCAATTTAAGAAAACAGGCGACTTGGCATAAAGGGTAGGCAATATACTGGCAGCAAACGGGGGTGATAAACGTATGCTCTAATACCAATGTTGGAAACAGGGTTGCAGGAATGTGCGCGCACGCACGCACACATAATGGAGAAGCTCAAAGGAGCACACAATGAGATGATAGATTGATAATGAATGTGTGCTATACAAACATGATAAGTATACCCCAAGATGGGTGTATACTAGCACAGGGAAAAAAACCTCCTAAAGAGGGAAAAAGTGCCCCGATTGGTCCTAGTGTGTTCACACACATTATTATCATATATGGCTACTTTTTTAGCCTTCCCTGATAAATTTAGCCTCATATCAGATTATACACTAGTGTTCATGGACATTTGGACTACCTACACGCCAAATTTGTTCCCAATCCGACATAAGTTGTTCACTACCTATTTTTAGCCTTCCCTATTAAATTTAGCTTTAATTCTTAAAAAAGTGAGACTTAAGAATCCACATCATTGACATTTTGATATGAGAATTACTCTTGTTTATTATGAATTATATTTCTTATTTTATATTGGGGATGCTTGTGTGTGCCTGTTGTACATGTAATTTGATTTTTATGGTTGCCTATTTTATCCTCAAAAAAGTGGGACTTAAGGATCCACACAGAGATTAACATTCTGATATGAGAATTAATTTTGTTTACTGGGAGTTATATTTCTTATTTTATATCGGGGACGCTCGTGTGTGTCATGCTTGGTACGCGTACTTTGATTTTTATGGTTGCTTATATCTCATGATGACGTTGCAATTAATCGATGTGTTCAATTAATTGTTTAACTAACATGGATTTTGTCTATGAGTATAGGTACTTAGATATGCAAGGGTGCCGATCTAGGTGTCGCATGGCATACGATGTGCGAGGGTACCGATTGAGGTATCACACTATAGAAGGGTATCGAGATTAAGGTGTCATATGGATGGTGGATTGAGTGGTGGCGTGTAGATGGAGATCATTTTGTTAAATCATGTATTAGAATTTCATAAATTATTTATAGCTTTTCATGTAGCTAGGTTATTTTACGTGCAAGTGTGCACAAGGTTATTTCATGTGTAAAGGCCCATGGGTATTTATATTTGGGCAAAGGTTTTGATATGTATAAACCTTAGGAACCTTGATATGGTTATTAAAATGTAAAGAAAAGTCCAAAATATGAGAAAAGAAAGCCCAAAATTGTACGCACCACTATTATTAGCTCCTTGGGCTATTTTTATGAAATAGAATTCTCTAAATACTCAAGTTGTGGAAGCGGGAGCTACACGCTTGATTGAGGGGGAAATTGCACCCAGCATTGGTCTCTTGTGTGGTACCTTCTACTCTATTTCTTGTTGCACATTTATTTCATTTTAGTCAATTTGTATTTAATTGAATGGTCATGTTCTTTGTATTATTTGAGTTTTGTATTATTCTTCATCAAGTATTTAAAGATCCTGTAACACATTCTCAACATCCAACTTGTCAAATTTGGTGCATTTGGGCAAGTTACGGGGACCGGCGGTTAGAGGCCTTTTTCGGTCTCTTTTGACCTTAAAAGCAAAAGTAAATCTAAGTCTACAACTCTGAAGCCATTAGGAGAAGAGTGTTCTTGGTTTGGCTATAACTTATAGACTATTGATCAGAACCAACCAAGGTTTTGCATAGAGGTGGTCCATACCACATAGGACCCTCTGTAGACAACTTACATTCTGGATGAGTGTTCAAAAACTAGCCAGGTTTCCATACTTGCTTTCAATTCCTCTGCCGCCTTGGACCCATATCAAATTCTAAGCATACACATGTGTTCACGACACCTTAAAGCACCTACACACCAAATTTGGTCCTAATCTGACATAGTTGGGTTACTATTTACTTTTAGCATTTCTTGCTAAAATTAGTAGATATTCATGAAAAAGTTGGGTTGAAGCATCTACAATGTGCATGGCACTCCAAAAAGCCCACCTATCAAGTTTGAGTTAAAAGCTTTTTGTAGCTTCTTTTTGGGAGAAAAGACCAAAAAAATTTCTAAGTCTAGAATTAAGAAAAACCTTAGAGAATGTTAGAAATGCACCAAAATATCATGTGACATTGGGGACATGAGCATATGGTTCATTAGGTTTATAGCCAACTTGGTGTGAACACTTCAAGTGTGAACTACCTCTTCGTTAGAGTTAAAAGATAGGGTTTGGTGCCTATAAAAGGGGATTGTACTTGGTGGTTCATTGATCTCAATCAGTATCCTCCTCAATGGGACAAATAGAAGGTAAAATTGGTATGGGTGAGATATTGATATCTCGGTGCCAATAGTGTACTACATCATCGGGGAAAAACCACCTGAATTGTGCCTCTTGCCTCATGGTCCTAGGTGATACTATTGCTATTCTTTGACACGATGGTGGATAGAACACGCCCTTTGGGTTTCCACCTTCTACTAATGTAAGCTCACCTCATTTGCCTATTCTTTGACAATGGACATAACATCCCTTGGGTTTCCACATTCTACTCTGATGTAAGTAGGAGTAGAAGCTCGTCCTCATGCGCCTCAATTGACATAACATCCTTTGGGTTTCCACCTTCTCCTTCGATGTAAGTAGGACAAGACTCCACTGGCAATCGTGCCTAATCAACTAGTCGTCCAACAAGCGAAGTTCAAGAAAGCTCTCATAAATATTTATTCTTACTATAACCACACAAATGCTAGTTAACAATCATGTTAGTTGCTTTTGTGGCTCACAATGAGTAGCATTCTACTTGGATCTATTATAACCCACATAGATCCCCAAATTCATTCTTATATAGAAGTTCTCGATGTGGAGGGAAGCAAGAAGAGGAAGAGATAATTGCAACACAGTAGATGTGAAGTCAGAATCCATTAGAGAAAATACACACACAAAATAGGATCAATGTAAGGAGAACATTCTAGATTGAAGAACAAGATGATGAGGTTGAACTACTCTTGGTCACTAATGTAATGACATAGAATAACAAAGTCTTGATTTTAGTGGACAAAGGATGATAGACTTGGCTTACAGTTCTTGGGTATTTGGAGCCTCATGTGTGTGTGAACCTCCTCTTATAGCCATTTTATGTGTGAGTGTGAAAGTAGTGATGTCATATGTTTAGCAATGTGTCATTGTCCCAATGTATGTGATGTGTCAAAGATAAAGCTTTTAAGCCTATAAAAGGCATTTTACTCTTTAAAGCTCATATAACATCAATCAATAGAAGATATTATTAAGTCGTGCAATAGTTCTCTCTCTTAAGTATACTCTCTCTCTCTCTCTCTCTCTCTCTCTCTCTCTCTCTCTCTCTTTGCACTACCACACAACATAAATATCTTTTATCCTCCATTGCTGCTTGCCCCTAATCTCTCCTACATGGTATCAAAACTAGGCTTTCAAATCGTTATGCTTACTGTGATTGCCGAGAGGTTATTGCCCCGCTAATTTAAAACTGGGAGCCACTAGGAGTTGGCTGCCCAGAGCTATCTCGTGGACTGCCACCAATTTTGGACGGTGCTGGTGTAGAGTGCCCCACCTCCACTCAGCCCAACGGCACCGTCGCTTGCCAATTTCATTTCCAAACTTGGATCATGAAAGTGTTGAGACATATGCCGCCTTCGCCCAGTTCATCACCATGTCATCGCACCATGCTTCTTTGCCCTCTTTGCCGTGTCATCACTTCTTTGCCCAGTTTGCTACTTCTCCGCCCTGAGCACAAAGAGTTAGCAGAGAGCCCTCTCCACGTAACTTTGCCCACGGTTAGGAATATTTTTGGTGATGGTCTTAGCTATGGAGTTGACTTTGAAAGGGGAGGCGAAGGGCTTCGTAATTCCGTGAGGCCATTCACCGGCACCACATGCATGTGTTCTTTATTGATGGACACGATGTGATGAAGTGATGTGAAGAAAAATATGATGACTCCACACGGGAGGCCGTGCACAAGCGTCGCATGATGAACATGAGTTCTCTGGTGTAAGAGTTGATGGTGGACGATTGTGAGCAAGTTGCAAGAGTTTTTGTCAAGATCTGGTGGGTGATATTGAAGATGAAGATGAAGACTTTGGCATGCACTGGTATAGGTGAAAGCTAGGGCTTTGATGTGAGAATCTTTACCTTGACACAACCCTTAAAGGTTTCATCTTAGGGTTTTTTGAAAGTGTGACTAGATTTGTGCCCACATCTAGAGCTGTTGTAGAAGCCAAGCTCACCATGAGCCAATTCAAAGAGAACAGCTTTGAGTCTCAGGATATTCAATGTGCTATCTGCAAGGAAGATTTCTTGGCCCATTAGCTATAGCAAGTCTCCCTCATTGAGGAAGACTATGATTAGGCATTCTAGTTGTTTATGTGTGTGTTTTGTGAGTTCTCTGTGCAAGGAGTCTCCGCAAAATCTGATTGTTGTGTTTTTCCTTTATATGTTTGTACTGCCTTCACTTATAAAAGACCCCGTGTTATCTTTCATCCCATATAGATCCCCAAATTCATTCTTATATAGGGAAGCAAGAAGAGGGAGAACAAATTGTAACCCCATAGACATGAAGTTAGAATCCACCAGAAGAAGCTACACACACACACACACAAAAATAGGGTCAATGTGAGGAGCACATTGTAGATTTAAAAATAGGATGAGCTTAAGCTACTCTTGGCTACTAATGTAGTAACATATAATAACAAAGTCTTGATTTAGGATGAGGTATTCGAAGCCTCGTGTGTGTGAAATAGCCCTTAGATGTCTTAGTGTGTTGTTGTGTGTGAACAACCTCTCATAGTCGTTTTATGTGTGAGCGTGGTAAGTAGTGATGTCATATGCTTAGCCATGTGTGATTGCCCCAATGTATGTGATGCGTCAAAGATAAAGTTTTTAAGCCTATAGAAGGCACTGTACTCTTTGAAGCTCATATAACATCATCAATAGAAGATATTATTGAGCCGTGCTATAACTCTCTCTCTCTCTCCATGTGTATCTCTGCACTACCACACAACATGGATATCTTTCATCCTCCAAAGCAACTTTCCCTTAACCTACCCTACATGGTATCAAAGCTAGGCTTTTAAATTGCTACCGCTAGCTTATTTCACTACTGTCCAGAGGTTATTGCCTGATGATTCAAAACCGAGAGCCATTATGAGTTGCCTACCAAGAGCCACTGTGGGCCACCACCAATTTTGGGTGATGCTAGTGCAAAGTGCACCATCGCTACTCAGCCCAATGACAATGCCGCACCCACAAATTTCATCTCGCCAAACCTGGGTGATGCGATTGTGGAGAGAAATGCTGCCTCTGCCCAGCTCCCGACCGTGCCACCATGCCACGCTTCTCTACCCTCTTTGCTGCACCATCGCTTCTTTGCCCAGTTTGCCGCTTCTCCACCCTGTCTTCCCTCACTGCAAAGACGGGTTTCTTGAGCACAAAGAGTCAGCAGAGAGCCCTCTGCACATAACTTTGCCCATGGCTAGGCAATGGTCTTAGCTTTGGAGCTAGGCCTCTTTGTGGCGATGATCTTAGCTTTGCAGCTAAGTTTTAACAGAGGAGGCAAATGGCTTCATAACTTTCCGCGAGACCATGCACAGGCTCCACACGATGATGAACATACGCTGCCTCTGCACAGGCTGCCATCCATTCCATCAACATATGGATCAAGGCCGCCTTTGAAGCCTTGATGAAACAAGTGGTAACAAGCAAAAGGTACCCAAAAGAGACTATCCCCAAACCTTACTAGGTTTCCCTGATCAGGCACGTAATACTCATGGAATGCTGGAAACAAACATTTTGCAAGAACGTTGGGTCAAACTAACACAAATCTAACTTCCCCAAATTTGGTTAAGTCCACAGGCTGCTTCCTTATCCAAATAATGAGCCACATCGAGAGAATGCTGAGAAAGAAAAAAAACATTCTAGCTAATCCTAAGCTAGCAACTGTAGATCCACTACTGCTGTGAGAGTGTTAACAGATAGAGAATCACAGTGGAAGGCTTATCCAAACACAAACAGACAAATAAGTATCTACTCCAATCAAATGTGCATCCCCAAGAAATCAAGTTCAATAAACAAACAAAACAATGTACGACGACTCCCTCAGATATACAAAATGCTCAACAAACTGACAAATGCAGCCAAGTTGATGACAAATGTGATGTCCACAATCTCCTATAGATTTTTCCTTCAATGCATGGTTGGCCCTTGCTTTGCTGTTGGATTGCTATGTAAGGCTGAATATCTCATGATGAAAACGCCACACCTATTTATAGGGCCTTTTATGGGTCTACTTGATTGACCACAGTTATTAAAGGATTAGCCGACATGCTCTTTGCTGCAGGCTGACTATCACCCAGCCAGCCCTGCATCCCAACCCACTGCCTTCTGCCTACTAGTCCACGCACAACCAGCATGTCCTCTCCAGCCTGGCCAACTAGGCTACTAGCACTAGCACCCATCATTTCCATTGTCTGGGGCAGCCAGTCCCTGATGGTGGCTGCCCAGCCGATCCGTAAGTGCATTCGATTACCCACCACTAAGACTGAAACGACTCTACAGAGTAGACATGGGTGCAACACACAAGAAACTCCATTCCAGTCTCACCCAAGAAATTGAAAGTCCGAAGCACTGGGAGACCATTTTGTGTCCTACTTTGAAGCTAACATTAAGTCCTCGCCTTGTAAGCACAGAAGCTTGTAAATGCATCTCCACAGAAGACACCTAATCAAGCACCTCCCGAGGAAGCACCTGCCATTAATGAGAATCCTCCTCTAGAAGCCCCAATTAAAACCTGTCATTGAGAACACCCCGAGAAATTCCTTTACAGAAGTTGCAAAAAAAAACATCCACTAGTGCATCTGCTCATATGGATGAATGAATCATAAAAGTAGACAACACTCCTTAGTACTGTTGAGTCAAACCTGTATCCACAAGTAACTCCTCAGCACCCTATGCTCGGACCAATATCCACCAACTCCACGGAAATATCCATGTGCTACACCCAACCAGAATCTCTGGGTAATGTCAAAGGAGGCGAATCCGAGACACAAGAAAAACAGAGGAGGAGCTTTCCCATCGGAAACATGCCACATGCCCAAGACATGCAACGGCACTTCCAAACAAAACTTGGGAGAAAAACTCCTCCGCACATCCACCCAAGTCCACCAGCACACTTACATAATTACTCCTCCGTACATCCACCCAAGTCCACCATGGACTTTTTGCAATGCACTCGGGCATTGAAGAAATTGACAGCAGTGAAACCAAAGATCCTTCACCCAGCTCTTTAAGGCTCCGAAGACTCGTGTTAGTCCCCTGACTGAAAACTTCTTCCTTCCGTCGCCACAGCCTCGGGAAACCACTGGCCAGAAATACCCAGCTTTTCCATGCACTCAGCACAGTTGGGCACATGGTTTGTTCGATTAGTAAATTCAATCGATGGAAATCGTCCCCATTTACCATGGCATGATGCTGCAAATAATCCTGACCCACCATAACAAAGCAGCACCGTGAAAGTTGTCGGGATAAGACGAAGATTATTACATCTGAACTGCCCGCAGTTGAAAGATTGACAGGCATCTCCTTGACCCAATTTGTAACTGCCTCAACATCCATCTTTCCATTGAACTTGGGGGCCCACTCCTCATGTTGCATGTGAGAGGAGGTTGGGATCCCTACAGACCCTCCGTGACATATAAGTGATGAAACAGGAGAGAAGGAACATGGTAAGGAGGGATCCCACGATGAAGACCGTCCACGGAATACATCCGAATCACCCATCCGAATGACGACTCCCATGCTGGGGCTCATGCCAGCCCGAGCATTCCCAAAACCACCAAAAGCAACCTTCCAAATGTTGCTCACCATGCTTAGGCTGGTCCACCTCTTGCTTGTGGTGGCCTTTCTGCTTGGATTGGCGGGCAACAATGGATGCAGAGTTCGAGCTCCGTGGGTCCAAATTTCCCGCCCCGCAAGGCACCAACCTCTTGACGGAAAGCCAACATCTGCTCGACTTGCGTGCGGGCCTTAACAGCCATCTACTCTGTCAACATATGGGTCAAGGGGCAACCATCATCTGATCCTTCACACCTGTAAAGAGAAACAAATGGTACCGAGTAGTAAAAGAGACTTTCCCCAAACCCTTACATGTTCCCTTGGTTCCACCCTAGTCATGCAGGCAACATACATGGGATGCTGCAAAATAAATGTTCACAAGAACCTTGGGACAAACTAACACAAAATCGAACTTTCTTCAAACCCAGATGTGCTCTCTTGACTCTACGGGCTGCTTCCCTAGCCAAACAATCAACACACACAGATGGAATGGCCGGAACTTGCTAGGGTTTAAGCAATTGTAGACCAACAGAGTCTAAAGAGAGAATGGCAATGGAAGACTTACGCAAACACACACACACACACACAAGTATCTCCTCCAATATGGTGGCAAGCCAAGCTCAAGTTTACCACACACACACACACACAAGTATCTCCTCCAATATGGTGTCAAGCCAAGCTCAAGTTTACAACAAACAATTTCGACGAGTGTATGGGAAAAAAATGATCAACAAACAGAGAGATGCCCCATGCTCATGTCCTTTGATTCCCTCGCAATTTCGCCTTCAGCTGCAGGCTTGGCCCTTGCTCTGACTGCTGCTTCACTGTTGCGTCCCCCCATATGACAGTGTGTGCCATCCACCTCCTGATATTGAGAAGCTTCAAATGAGGGGAGAGATCTCACAGCCAATGAAGTGTGGGGCTAACTAGCTGAATCTGCCATGTGTGGTTGTGGTGGAAACCGATGATCCAAAGCCTCCTCCTTTATCCTGTAAAAAGGAGAGCAAGAGAGGAATGTCAGGAAGCAAAATCAAGAGCAGCAATGGTTCAGAACAAACATGTGGGTGAGGTCCATGGAGTCCCCTGCGCAGTCCAGTGCTGCTAGCCGAGGTGGCTGTCCGTAACTGGCAGCAGGTAGGAAGTGTAAGATCACAGAACTCTGGACTAGAAAGGCAGAGGCTATTCATTCATGTCAAGTGCACACTGGCTCCTCCTGCTGACAGATCCCATGACGGATGCGTAATCCAACATTGCTGGGGCTCATGTCGCCTTTTGCCTCAACAACAGCAGCAGCATGGTTCAGAACAAACATGTGGATGAGGTCCATGTGTGGTTGTGGTGGAAACCGATGATCCAAAGCCTCCTCCTTTATCCTGTAAAAAGGAGAGCAAGAGAGGAATGTCAGGAAGAGAGAACACAAAATCAAGAGCAGCAATGGTTCAGAACAAACATGTGGATGAGGTCCATGGAGTCCCCTGCGCAGTCCAGTGCTGCTAGCCGAGGTGGCTGTCCGTAACTGGCAGCAGGTAGGAAGTGTAAGATCACAGAACTCTAGACTAGAAAGGCAGAGGCTATTCATTCATGTCAAGTGCACACTGGCTCCTCCTGCTGACAGATCCCATGACGGATGGCTGGGGCTCATGTCGCCTTTTGCCTCAACAACAGCAGCTGCAGCATGGAAAGGGTGGGATCTGTCTCCTTCTCCGTCGTAGGGCTGGTCTGTCTCCTTCTCCGTCGTAGGGTATGCGAACACAGCCGGTAGCCCAAATGAAATCAGAGCCCCGGCATGGCCTGCGGCACTGCTGCGCGGTTTCATGGTTTGGAGTTTTGTTTTGGGTGGGGGCCGCGCGAACGCGAGCCCCCGCTACCACAAATTATGACGTGCACTCTCCCCGTTGGGGAGATGCTAGGGTGCAGCCCGTCCGGGAGTGCAATGGAGAGGCCAACCCTAGGCCATCGGCCATCCTGATCACCGATCGACCCCGCCCAGGTAAGTATACCTTCCAGCCGCGCGTGGACGCTGTTTAGTAGGCGCCTCTCGACCAGCCACGCCAACCTATTATGGGACCTTTCCCACGACACGCGCAGCACTAAGCGTCTGGACCACCCTCAAAAAGAGTCGAGGCTTGGAATAAGCTAAGCTCTCTCTACTACAAGTATCTTGTGGACATGCATGGGGGAAAAGACACACATCACACTTCCATACTCTACTACTACATGGTGTAGGCAATCACCTGTACTGCTGTTATATGAGCCTCAAAGAGGACACTGCCTTTTATAGGCTTATCTTCTTTCACACATCACGTACCCTCCCTGGGGCAGTGACACAAGGCCACATCACCGCTTATCACACTCACACATAAAAACGGCCTCGCGTCCACAGTCATCAATTTTTTCTTCATCATCGCGGCCATCAACCCCTACACAACACGAGAGAACGCATGCAGCATCATGTTCATCACGTGTGGTGCCTATGCGCACGGCCTCGTGGAAGCTACGAAGCCCTTCGCCTCCTCTTCCAAAGTCAGCTCCAAAGCTAAGGCCATCGCCACAAAAAGAGGACCACCCATGGGCAAAGTTATGTGTGCAGAGGGCTCTCTGCTAAATCTTTGTGCTGCTCAAGAAACCCTTCTTTGCACGGCGAGGGCAGAGAGGCAGCAAACTCGGGCAAGAAACCCTGTACTCACACCACCCAAGTTTGGCGGCAAAATTGGTGGGTGGCACCGTCGTTGGGCTAAGTGGACTCTCTGCACTAGCAGCACCGCTCAGAGTTGGTGGCGGCCCATGGCGGATCTAGGCAGTGGCTCTCCCGGTTTTGAATCAGCGGGGCGGGCAATAACCTCTGGTGGTTACTAGCAATAAGCTAGCGGGGCAATAACCTCTGGTGGTCACTAGCAATAAGCTAGCGGGGGAAAGCCTAGCCTTGATACTGTTCACGGCGGGGAGATTAGGGGCAAGCAACTAATCATCCTTTATCCACTAAACTCAAGACTTTGTCATTATATGTCACTACACTAGTAGCCTACCAAGAGTAGCTCAACCTCATCCTATTCTTCAGTCTACAATGTGCTCCTCACATTGACCCTATTTTTGTGTGTCTAGCTTCTTCTGGTGGGATTCTAACTTCACGTCTACGGTCTTGCAATTAGTTCTCCCTAGATTCCAAGTAGAAAGCTACTCATTGTTGTGAGCCGCCCACAAAAGCAACTAACGTGATTGTTAGCTAGCATTTGTGAGGTTATAGCAAGAATAAATATTTATGAGGGCTTTTCCTTGAACTTTGCTCGTTAGACCACTTATAAAGCTTCCATTAGGCACTCTTGCCAGTGGAGGCTTTTCTACTTACATCGGAGTAGCAGGTGGAAACCCAAAGCATGTTATGTCCATTGTCAAAGAATAGGCACATTAGGACGAGCTTCTACTCCTACTTACATTGAAGTAGAAGCTGGAAACCCAAAGGGCATGTTCTCTCACATCACATACAATGGGACAATGACACATCACATACACTGGGATAATGACACATGGCTAAACATATGACATCACTGCTTATCACACTCACTCATAAAACGGCTATAAGAGCTCATCACTCATTGGAGTAGCAGGTGGAAACCCAAAGCATGTTATGTCCATTGTCAAAGAATAGGCACATTAGGACGAGCTTCTACTCCTACTTACATTGAAGTAGAAGCTGGAAACCCAAAGGGCATGTTCTCTCACATCACATACAATGGGACAATGACACATCACATACAGTGGGATAATGACACATGGCTAAACATATGACATCACTGCTTATCACTCATAAAACGGCTATAAGAGCTCATTCACACACATAAACACACTAAGTTGTCTAAGGGCTATTTTGTTGGGGTGTAAAGGCCCTATGTAACATTTGTAGTTTGTATACAATGTGAAACCGGTTCGTTGAACCGGTTCCACCCTAACTCTAACATATCAATAAAACTCATGGGTTGTGGTGTGCCCATCATCCATTCTTCACACCCACACATTGTTGACTCTCGTCTCCTACTCTCCCGTCCACTCTCCACTCGCGACATCAACTGGTATCAGAGCTCGCGGTTGCCAACGGTGTAGAGGCCTTCTTCATGAGTGTTGTGGGCTGATTTTCAGCCGTGATTTGAGGAGGATATTCAGCGGAGCTTTGCTTCTCCATTGCACTTGGTTTTGTGCTTCATTGGAGTGCACACAGCAGAGATTTCAACAGGTTTTGTTGCGGCAGTGTGTGGTTTTTTTGTGGACAGCCTATTGGGGCTGATTCGGAGCTATTTTGCAGGAGATTTTTTGGAGCTTTTGTGTGCTCCTTGGTTGCCCCTCGATTTCCCTCTCATTGCTCCCTTTGTGGTTGAGATTGGAGGGCATTTGGCAACATATCTACATTGCAGCAGGTGCTTCTTGCAGTATGTTTCAAGGGCATGTTTAGCAAGATTTTTGGAGCCCAGATCTGCCCATTATTTGCTTGCAGGATTGCCCACACACTTTGTGTGTTGATTCTCAGACCATAGCAAGAGTACAGGGAAAAGAAAGTGTATGTGCAGGAGCTACGATTCAGCACGTTTTTAGTCCTTATTAGCAAATTTTTCAAAATTCTGCGATTTTCAGAATTCTGTCCGCGTTGGGTTACCGGAAACGTCGTTCTGCACATTTTTTTCTCTCACGCGCATCCGCAAATTCTGAACAGTTTGGGAGATACTTCAAAATTACAGATCTGCAAATTTTCGCTCACAGGTCAAATCCTCGCAGGATGCATGCTTTTGGGGATGTAATTGAATGCCATGTATGTGCACGGTTATGATGCAATTGATGTATGTATGCCATTTGTGATGTCCTTGCGGTAGTGCAAGTGTTGATAAGCTCTTGGTTTGCATCACGTTCTTGCAGAGAACACTGATTAGCATGTATGGTACATGTGGTGCGTATTGAGCTTTATGTGTGGCATACTCTCTTGGATGCATATGTGTTTAGGAGGAAGCTATTGGATGCCATACATGCCTCACATGTTCAGAAATTGAGCTCTAATCAAGGGGCTTTTGAAGACAGAGGTGTTATTGTGCATTGGACAAACTGCAGCAAATGTACATGCCATAAATCCTCGTCAAAAGTGTTCAAATCAAGGGGCTTTTGCCTATTTGCAGTTCTGAATTGTTTGCCACAGTTTGGGGGACTGTTACATGCCTTTTGGTCACTAATTGAGCACTTTAAGTTGGGGAAATTGTGCCATTTTCTGAGTAAAACAGTCATTTACTGTTTCTGGACAGTTTTGGTGGAGCTTTCCTTCTGCTGTACCGCATTTCGAGTGCTATAGTGAAAGGTGTCATGAGATACCTGAAGGGTACGAAGGAGATGTGCATTTGCTTTGGTAAGCATGATGCCATTGTTCATGGGTACACAGACTCAGACTATCCAGGTCATCCAGATAACCGGAAGTCTACTACCGGTTATGTTTTCACGTTTACAGGTGGTGCAATTTCATGGATATCTCGTGTACAGGGATGCATTGCCTTGTCTACTACTGAGGCAGAGTATGTTGCAGCTGCTGAGGCTTGCAAGGAGGCCTTATGGCTTGCTCGGCTTGTGGCAGATTTGGGATTCCCTGGTGATGTTCCGTTCTTGCATTGTGACAGTCAGAGTGCCATCCAGCTGGCACGAAATCCTGTTTTCCATGCAAAGACGAAGCATATTGATGTGAAGTTCCACTTTATCCGTGAGGTGATTGATAACAAGCTGCTTCAGCTTGTCAAGATTCACACGGATGATAATCCTGCAGATCTTCTGACGAAGAGTTTACATTCCGAGCGGTTTGCACACTGCAGATCACTCATGGGTGTTGGATGAGGCCATTTACAGATTTGTGTTGGTCTTGTATATCATTGTATACTTGCTGTATTTTTTTTCTCACTCTCCTACGGGCATATTGCCTTTAAGTGGGAGATTTTGGGGTGTAAAGGCCCTATGTAACATTTGTAGTTTGTATACAATGTGAAACCGGTTCGTTGAACCGGTTCCACCCTAACTCTAACATATCAATAAAACTCATGGGTTGTGGTGTGCCCATCATCCATTCTTCACACCCACACATTGTTGACTCTCGTCTCCTACTCTCCCGTCCACTCTCCACTCGCGACATCATATTTCACATACACATAAGACTCCGAATACCCAACAAACCCCCCTTCAGAGCAAAGGGGGTAAGACCCGACATGCAAAAGAAGTAGCTACCTTCTAGCTTCATCACATGTTGCAAGAGAGCGATCTAGCCATTCGCAACTCCCGTGCCATGCCAATCCTCCAATCAACAAAGTGACCGAAGCAGCAAGTCTAGCTCTTCGTCACACCCGTCCCCCCCCCAAGCTCCTAACACGGATCAAAGATAACATGGAGCCTTTTATAAGTGAAGGCAGTACAAACATATAAAGGAAAAAAACACACATGATTATTTAACTTAGATTTCATGGAGACTCCCCACGTAGAGAACCCGCGACACACAAACACATAAAAACAAGTGGAATGCCCAGCCATAGTCTTCCTCACTGAGGGAGACTTGTGCTTGCTACAACTAACGGCCCAAGAAAACCTCCTTCCAGCAGATAGCACACTAAATGTCCTCTCAAAGCTGTTCATATTGAGTTGGCTCGTGGTGGGCATGGCTTCTACAACAGCTCTAGATGCAGGCAAGGATCTAGTCACATTGTCTTCACTTTCTAAA